>NC_091120.1:7508207-7633207 GCF_040183065.1 Periplaneta americana
ACAGATAGTTTTTCATTTGAAATATTTATGAAGTATATATTAAGCCCTATTCTCGTGACAGACACGACATATTCCAAATATGATTTACAAAATTACATGCATTTGCAAATTAAAGAACATCATTATCAAAACAGATATGTTGAAAATTTAGTTTAAGCCTATTATCAAATTGTGGCTCTGGTAGAATTTTTATAACCTGGTCTTTGTCAATATCAGCCTCATCACCAATAGCAGGCGAAAAGAATTTCTTGGACTTCCTTTCATGCCGAAGGAATTTTACATGAAGTGTATCATCCTTGTCATATGTCTTCACTTCCAAACATCTTCAGTTCACAGTGCTGCCAGCATATGATTTATGCAAAAATACGGCCAATTATCTTTGATTTCATAAAATATAGACATTAAAGTCTCTGGTATAGCATTCAAGAATTGTCTAGAACCACTTTGAGAAAATGGCAATTTGGTTGACATAATTATGGAATTACCCTTAACCTTTAATTCCGTGACACATCATGCTCAATAATAAATCCACTTTGCATGAATACAGAAATAGAATGTTAATATGAAAGCTTTTAATAATCAGTATCATCAAACGTACACAGCTATATTTGGAAGAGAGCCAGGTGCGGTATGAAGCTTTTAGTGTGAAACGAGTAAGAGAAGACTGAACCTGTTACGTTTAATGTTACTCCCAGTTTCAATTCTATGGAACAAATGAAAAGTAGACGAGAAAACTATGAATATCACAATTCTGCTAAGGGTGATGTCGTCATGTCCCTCTATCGAACTGTTACGATACGATTCGAAAAATAGAAATCCTGTAAAATCTAAAACAACGATAATTTTATTCAAAATCTTTCTTCAGTGATTCCCTCGAGCGTAACAAAAGGGTTTATACAGTAAAACCTCGTTAATCCGGACCCCGATAAGCCGGATTTCGCTTAATCCGGACAGGAAAACAACCTATGAATTTGGAAAAATTAAAAAAAAACCTTGTTTTAAGACTTATTTTTATAATTAGAACTATGAAATTACAATATTACATCTCTGTATTCCTCATCCTTCACTGTTGCTACCTCTCGTTACTGGAACTCTCTGACGCCTGAAGTCAAGGGCTGCCGAACATTGAATTCTTTCAAATCCAAGTTAGAAAATTATCTTATGACGAGTTGCCAAACTAACTTACTATTATGACAAGTGTTGTATTGCATGTTTCCACGTATTCACATTTTTTTTATGTTCTAATGATATTCAACTTATTTTATATTTTTGTTTTCATATTTTCCGATAATGTTATATCTGTAATGTGATAAGTTGAGCTATATATAATCTTAATTTTCCTTATTGTGTGTACTTAGAAATATTGTATTCATTGTATGCTTTGTACTGCACTATTTTATTACTACTATTAGTATTATTATTATCATTATTATTATTATTATTATCATCATTATTACTATTATTATTATTATTATTATTATTATTATTATTATTATTATTATTATTATGAATAATTGTCTTTTTTTGTATGCCTCATTTATTTTGACCTGCTGTTCACATATAATTATGCTTTTTCTTTCTTTCTGTATGTTATATATTATGTCTGATTTCTTCTTACTTGTTGTTTATTTTTTATTATTATTATTATCTTATTCAGTTTTGTGTGTAAAATTGTAGTGTAATTTGTAAATTTGTAGTGTTTTTGTAACGCAGTCTTTACTCCTGGTTGAGTGTTAGAGAAGGCCGTATGGCCTTAACTCTGCCAGGTTAAATAAATCATTATTATTATTATTATCATTATTATTATTATTATTATTATTATATTAAAAATAAAGAAAATCCATCAAGTTTGCATTAAAGTAATTAAACTATACAAACAAATAAATAAATATTATTATCGATTACACAAACAAAGGTTTAAAATTATAAGGAAGAGGCAAAACGAGAATGCAAGGTTTTTAAATGTGGCTAGAAGTCAGCATTCGCATTCGTCATATAGCTTCCTTTTACTGTAGGCCTACTGTAAAGCATATTTAGACCTATGCTCTTTAAATCCATCTTAATAAACGTGTTTTATTGCTATAAACGGAGTTTTAATGTACTTTCTACTGTTCTTTTAGATTATTTCAGTTAATTCGGACTTTCGTTAAACCGGTCAATTATCCCCCCTCAATTAGTCCGGATTAACGAGGTTTCACTGTAGTTAAAATGCGAGGGTCAAAATAAGCAAGTTTCCCGCTACTTTCTACTAGCCCAGTGGCCGGCAGATGCTGCAGTTGTGACGTAAGAGCCAGTCACATCGCAAGAGCTTGGGAGAGCGAGCAGTTGAGTCGTATTAATGTTAGCACTCACCAGCGCAGTGGCGTCAGTGCAGCAGTAGAACGGGACTGTTGAAAACAAAAAGGATCTATCTACATTTTTTAGAAGATTTCCCCAGGCAAGATTCTCTCGATTGCATAGATTTGCTACTAGGATGTTGAGCATATTCGGATCTACGTATGTATGTGAACAGTTCTTTTCTTGTATGAACATCTGCAAACCACAACATAGAAACCACGTGTCTGATCTGAACTTGAAACATATTCTTCGCTTGTGTGTTAGCCAGGCTATGACTCCAAATATTGCAAACTTAGTACGCGAGGAAAGAGGAAAAAAATTTCGACAAAGCGTTTAGCTTGGGCACGGTAGTGACACAAAGTGATGGTGTGTTTCAAAAGTTGAAATATACTTTGCATACTACTCACCAAGATAGGGCCTATATAGTTTAATCTGTATATTATGTAGAAAAATGTGTGTTAAAAACACTGTTTTCAAGTTTCCGAGTAGATAAAGTGTTGCAGTACTGCTTAAAGTATTTATTTATATGTTTTTATGTTTATAGCAGTTCCGGAATTTCATTTATATATGCAAACGCTTCTGCAAGTGGCTGTATTATGAGTTTCATATTATTGTAAGTACATTAAATTTGGTTACAAACTAAAATATTTTGTTACATTGATTTATCACGGTTGTACAAATGTATTGTAATTGTGCTGTTCCCATACTATCTCAGAAGAATGGATCGCGCTCTGTCAGTGCAGAGACCCGCACCACCACTGTTCAGATGAACCTTCTCTCCACGCTGTGCTCAGTATGCAGAGATTGCCGAGCAAAGAGCAAGGCGGCTACGTCGTATGACGTCACAGAGCACGGAACTTGCCGGTCACTGTACTAGCCGGAAGGATCAGGAATTTCCTCGCTGTAAGCTGAAACCGCGTAACCGTGTAGCAGAAGGACTAACATCAAACAAGGGGAAATAAATTAGAAAATCAGAAAATCGTGCAATTATCAGTAGATTACTCATTTAGGCCTATAATTGTACTTAAAACAACGACTCTTTTGAACAAAAAAGTAAATTAGAGAACGCAATCAAAATAATTATAAAGCTTTTAAATCCATTCCAATTGTAAACGAGGCTGATGCAGAAGACGGAATGCAGTCATAAAAGTAGTTTATGGAATCCGTAAATTACTTCAATTAGTACACCATCACAATAAAATGTAGTTAAATAATAGACTAGTAGATAGTAATTAGAATTCCTTCTCTTGCACTTACCCTGTAAATCTTGAATGACTAACGGCAGAATAGGCTTCATCTTGGCATGGAACGGAAGAACTGTGGAAGCACTTCTCAAGAGTCTTACGAACTTGAACATTTTCCTGGAAATAAACATGAATTCGAAACTCAAATAAAAGATCCATTTTGTTTCATATCATACGAGTATTATTTTGCGAACTTCAACTTCGGGTTTGAACTATTAGGCTAGTTTTCTTACTAAATGGTTCGTTATCTCTCAACGTTCAGACGTTAATGTTTTAAATCTAACTTATTATTTAACGGTTATAAGCTATATACAGAGTTACAGAGCTATAATTGTCACTTCTGTATGCAGGAAATGCCATATCATGCCGGTCCAGAGGCTCTTAAGGTGGCAGCCCCACCACTGGACTTCCTAGCGATTGTCTTGTAAACTACCCTGGGGACAATTTTATTACAGTGAAGTCACAAATGGTAAATAGTCGGATTGATACAATTAATGGCAAATTAGATAGAAACAGGACTCTGAAAACGGTTAAATGGAAGAAACAAGTTTTGATGAATATGGAGAAATCACAGATTTCTACTTCATAATGCGGGTGTTTGACAAGGTTGTCCTCTTTCCCCACTATTTTTTGTAATATATATATATATATATATATATATATATATATATATATATATGGATTCTATGGTAAGTAAATGCCGAAACCGATATCCAAATAGAGGATACATTCCCATTAATAGATACATTAAAATCGATACAATTTCCTTTTGTAGATTATCGGGTATTATTATTATTGTTTTTATTGTTTGTTAATGATAATTATTGTGAATTGTGTACAATATTCTAAAATTTTATCATTTGTGGATGATAATAATAATAATAACAATAAATAACGATAATAATAATAATAATAATAATAATAATTCTTTATTTATACTGGCAGAGTTAAGGCCATAGGGCCTTCTCTTACACTCTACCAGGTCACAAAGTATTCAAGCAGTTAAAATTTAACAAAAAAGTTACAGAACAGAATACTGACATATTACAAAGAGAAATAATAATAGCATAATAAAATCGACACTAAACAGCATGAAAATAATACCATAATAGAAAAAAAGAGTAAAATTCATTGGAATATAGCAAAAGCAACTTTTAGCACAAATGGTTAATATGGAAAACGTAAGGAAGAATATAACAAAATAGAATATAATAAAATAATAAAAAAGAAAAAAAAAGAAAGAAAATTAAATAAAATTCACAATAAAAGGCTATGATAATAAATTCATCGGCTGATAAAGAGAACAAAAAGGGGCAAGGAAGGAAAGAAATATATAGCCTATATTTTTACAAAACTATCGCAGAGAAAAGGGCTTATAACTGAAAGGAATCTGAGTTGAAAAAGTGCAATTTTCATTTATTTTTGAAACTAGACAATGTCCGACAGTCTCTGACATGTTGTGGTAGAGAGTTCCAGAGATGAGCTGCAGAGACGGTGAAAGATGAAGAGTAGAAGGATGTTCTGTGTTTAGGAATGGAGAGTGTGATATGGTGTTGTGAGCGAGTATCTATTTCGTGATATGAGGACAAATGTTGAAAACGAGAAGCTAGGTAGCTAGGGTTAGAGTTTTGAAGAATATTGAAGAGTAAAGTGAGAGAGTGAATACTTCTGATGATATTAAATTGTATAAAGAAATCAAAACTGTATCACATTGTAAGCTACTTCAAAAAGATATTACAAACTTACATATTTGGAGTATTAATAATAACTTGTTATTTAATATTAATAAGTGTATACATATGACCTTTTCTAGATTGAAAAATACAATTAAATTTTCATATAAAATAGAGGCAACAGTTTTACCAGCAGAAAATGAACATAAAGATTTAGGTATATTATTTGGGAGTAATTTTACATTTCATAGTCATATTAATAATATTATAAATTTGTCCTATAAAAGTTTAGGTTTTGTTACGAGAAATTCTTGTAAATTTAAAGTCAAAACTATAATAATTTTATAAAATTCCATTGTTTGATCTAAATTAGAGTATGCTGCGGTTATCTGGAACCCAGTTACTAACAAATATATTCTGTTACTAGAGAAAAAATAAATAAAGATGATCTCCAAAAATCAATACATTATCTAAATATTGTCGCAAAAGAATTTAACATGGAAATTTCTGTGGAAAAATCCAAAATAATGGCAGTCCTTGGGAAAGAACCCGTAAGAAGAAAAATTTGTATCGAAGATAACATTTTAGAACAGGCTAACACATTTAAATACTCATGCTACAATCGTTCATATGAACAAGAAAAAGACATACATTTCAAAACTACACTTAAAAAGCTGTTGTTTAAAATTGTGTAAATTTAACTGCATGTCCATACAAACAAACTCGGTATTTGTCATATCACATGAAAAACAGCTAAATTTTTCACGAGCTCTTTAACACACTGGAATAATCACATTTCTTTTTTTTCAAGTGATATCGACCAGATGTTTTCAGTGGAGGTTATTAAGCTAACATCTTGGCCTTGCGAACTACTATTCAAGGTGTTCGAAAAATATATCAGCAAGCCATGGAGATCTGGGAAATAGGTTTGAATATTCCAAGATCTCCTCTTGCAGGTACCGGTACATCAGAAGTTGAGTGTTGCCCATCGATATTGAGTAAAATTATTGTTGTTTTAGATTTTACAGGCATTTGTATTTTTCAAATGAGTTTAAGTACTGGTGCGGTAGTAGGGGATCCAAAAAAAGATCGTGTCTTCAAAAAATTTGGGAACCACTATGTTAGACTATAGTGCAAACATTTTTCCTACACCTTACACAAGAAAATATGAGGAAAGATAGAGTGGACGGAATAGCTTGTCCAGTGATGCTCTTTGCCCCGCCTTCCCCTACATGAATTGATAGAGCTGCACTTCATGAATAGTTATAACGTTAAATCCAGTTAGAAGAACGACCTGGAGAAAGAGATAGAAATATGCGGATAATTGAATCATTTTAGTGAAGCAATACACGAGAGATTCTTACATGAACGGCTATAAAAATGAGTTATGATAGCTATTGCTGGTTGGCGATTTTTTTTTCCTTTTTCTCCAATACACGTCATGACTATCCCTCTCTCTCAACTTTCCATTCCTGCAATTATCAGCTTACCTCTTCCCTTCACGTTGGTAAAGGTTGGTGGGCGATAATGATGACATTACAGCAAGCTATCATTTGACGTTGTTATACCCACCAAGCAAGCAGGAAACTACCCACATGTTTTCGAACCCTATTATCATACGAATTATTCAGGCGATGCGCCGTAATCGAATTAAATGAAAAATCCATGTCACAAGAAGATCAATTAATTCTTATGTGATGCTCTTCCTGATAAACATCAAATGTGTATTTATCCAAGATTCTGATTTCAAAATTACTCTGAAACTTATTAAAAAGAAAACGAGTGCTCAATTTGTACATTTCCATCACGACTCCAGAGCAATGCAATTCATTCCCAAACCAGAATGTTTTTATTGATGAAACTGTATCTACAGAGGGACAATTTAAACGCACTATAATTCCAGGTAGGAGTAACACGCAAGCAGAGGTTGCCCCAATTCACAGAATTATACACTTTTTGCTACCAGAAAAGATCGAAGGGTAAGTGGAGGTGGGGAGAGTTTATTCCATAGAATTAGGATAGGTTTCTTTCATAGTCTTAAATTTTTACATGTGAAGTGAGGACCATATGATCAAGAGTCATGCAGTTCCTGATCGCATAATGTTAGCACAGAATATATTATAATAGTGGCTTGTGCAGCAAATGCTGCAAACTAAGTTCATCGGACGTTCAAATAAAAATTTTTCAAATTTATATTCAATGAAGAATACCAGACATTTTGAAAGTTATTTGCTTCCGTAATAATGAAACATACTCCCTCTGAATTTTTTTTTTACGCCAATACTTTTTCTTGAACTTACTTTCTGTTATTGAGTTTCAACGCGAAAATGCAAGTCATAACAGGACGATCAGTGGGTTTTTCATCTGGGGGTAAAGCAATAGCTATTTCAAGTCATTGTGGATTGTAGGTGAAAGTTAAAAAAAGTCAGGTTTGCTATGCTTTCGAACAATACACATAGCATCTTGGTATAGCTGTTGCACGTAGAGCTTGAAATGTAGAGGGTAAAATCATTTTATCCTGCTAAGAGATCTTGTTGAAATGATCGGGAGACTACATAATTTTGTAGGATTCTTATTTTATCAGTAAGTAATACCTTTTCGTCTTTTCTTAGGAACTGTAATTTTTGCCAGTACTGCAGAGAATGACGCATATAAATATCTACACCACATCACCATTAAGTATATGAAATTACCCAACCCCACTTGATTAATAACTATAAAAATATTTGATTTTTAATAACAATATTATTATCTTACATACGTTTTGTAGTTTTATATACAGTATAATATTATATAGCCGCCACTCGGTAAATTATAGAAATGAATATCTAATTAGGTATTCTCTAGATCTACTTACATACATAACTCCAAAACGTTTCACTTTCATATCATCAATATAGCATTAATATGTATAATTAATTAAATATAGTCACATCATGGCATTAACTATAATAATAATTCATTTCTAATGGTAATAATGTCATCAAACCACCTCAAGTTTTGTAGATTTCAATATCCAATACACAGCTGTAGGCCTATTCAGAAAATTACACACTGCAGAATCAGACCTGTAAATTTATTATTTTTAGTAAGTCTGGAAGTTTTTAATAACCAATTAAATTGAGCTCTAAATATGTCAGCAATGCTGCAGGTCATGGCCTTCGTGTAATAGCCTATTGTTTATTGCAGCGTATGTTTTGTTTTATATTGAAATACAATTAATTAGTTCTCAAAACTGACGAAAGTTGGATTTTGGAAAATAGAAAAATTATGTAGGAAAACTAACGATTCACTGAAAGTTACTATTTTTCTGAAAATCCTTGGATGCCAAGCTTCAAAATGACGGGTCATTCATTAAAATCCGTTCAGCCCTTTTCCCGTAATTTCCATTACCAGTTCAAATTTTATATATATATATATATATATATATATATATATTATATATATATATATAGTGACAGCTACACGGGTTCGAACGCGTGTCCGTTGGTCGCTTAGGCGTGGCGGCGAGAGGAGCGTCTGGATGCTGAGAAGGTAGAGGGGCGGTGTACTACTGCGACGCGCGAGGGGAGGTTGCGCGCGCATCTGGTGCTTGCCGAGAATTGAAGGAAGCAAACTGCTACGTGCGGAGTGAAGGGGGGGACGGACCCTCCCGAATCTTCCAGAAGTCCGTCCGAAGTGGAGATATCCAGATAATTCGAGAGGACACCCGTAGAAATTTCTCGTAACTGTGGTTTAGTTATAAAAGAAGAAACGCAAGTGAAATTCAGTCAGTCAGTCAGTCAGTAAGCCAGTCTTGTGTAGCAGTGAAGCCAGCTTCGAGACCAGAGCGCGACTTGAGTTGTGTCCGTAACTGTGGAGCCTGAAGCCCGGAGTTCGAGTGCAGTGGACCGCAGTTGGGGGACCTGAGTTCGAAGTTCAGCGGATCGTCTCTGAAGGTCTGTGGTTCGAGATTCTGTGAACGCGAGTGACTGAGCTAGAAGAACTAGCCAAGACAAACGAGCTGTGAACTGAGAACTGACCGTTCTGTGTTGTAAATAGTGCTTTGTAAATATTAGTTAAGATTAACAGTTCATTGTTGTTCGTAATAGTCCAAGTAAATTGTCATTGTTGTCAGTGGAGTGCACTAACGAATACTGTGTTACTGTGTGGAGAGCAAATCCTATTGTTGAGATAATAAAGTTACATTGTTGTTGTTTAGTTTAAAATTTACAATATATATATATATATATATATATATATATATAGAGAGAGAGAGAGAGAGAGATTGTGGGGACGAAACGTATAACACGATTAAATAATTGAGAAAGAAGTAGGCCTACGTAAAGAAATAGGTAAAAAAGAGAAGTAAAAAAAGAAAGAGAAAAAAATGGTGGAAATTAGAAGAAAAGAAACGAAAAAAGAAATTCAGAATTATACATAGGAAGAAAGAAGGTAAAATATCATCGTCATCATCATCATCATCATCATCATCATCATCAGCCACATGGTTTAAGCCTTGTTTGACTCGTTCCGGCCTCATGAAGTATATAAATTTTAAAATTGTTGAAGCCATCTTTTCCTGGGTCTACCTATGTTTCGTTTACCAGTTGGTCTGTAGTCGAATATTAATTTAGGAATACGGTCTTGAGTCATTCTTTCAACGTGTTGCTTCCATTTATTCCTATATTCTGTGAGTTTTTCAATTAAATTGAATATATTCAGTTCTAGTCGGATGTCTTCATTGCGTTTCTTGTCCAAGAGAGTATAACCTGCTACACTCTTCAAAAATCTAATTTCTATCACGTCGAGTCTTTTTTCTCCGGATTTAGTAAGAGTTCAGAATTCAGAGCCGTATAGCAACATAGGGACTGCCATAACTTTATAAAATTTTAATCTTGTTTCTTTTCTAGTGCATTTTAAAGTTCTTTATGCTCGACCATGCCGAAATGTAGTAATTATACACCTGGTAGCAGTCCTTTAATGCATGTCATCAAAGTACACCTACTCATTAAAGTACAGGTGTTCAGCCAATGACAAGTCAACTTTGTACCGTTATAAAACCTCAGCCAATGACAAGTCAGCTTTGTACCGTTATAAAACCGCAAGTATCGATTATTCTCGGATATGCAATCGAAAGAGAATTAGCGAAAAGTCACGGAGGCTGGAAATCCAATACTGTCGCAGAAGGTTATGTTGTTACTATAATAATTAGAGTTAATTGTAAATAATATTCAAATAAATTCAATTTGTCATCTCGTTTTTCAATTCTAAATCAATTTTCAGGTTATACCAGAGTAATGTTCATCTTATTCTGTGCCAAGGTCAATGAAATTCGGCCTCGGAAAAAATCAATACTTTCGCCTCTGATCACATCTCACAATTCAGGTCAGTTCGCACATAACCATAATTTTGAATACTTTCAAGTTAGAAATATGGTCGAGCATAAAAAGTCGTATGAAACTTGCCTATAATGGTAATTAAGAAGCTCGTATGAAAATTATGAAACTTGCTTGCGCTCGTTTCATAAACGATCATACTTGCGTCTTAATTACTACCATTATAGGCTCGTTGCATAATGTACTATTTTATTACCGCACAGAAATAATTAAATTAGTTTATTTTATTTGTAAATCTTCCTTTCTTGCATATGAGATATTGCAGCCCAGATAATTAAAAGTATTAATTTGTCCTATCAGTCTTCCATTCAACACGACGAGATAGCATAGCAGTACCGTACTTGTCTGGTTCGCACATTTAGTGTTTTGAAGCCAGGCGGTTCACATAAGCGAGGTCGCGTGACAGCGATACGGGATGTCGGGTGTTTTCCTGCAGCGACACTATTACTGGGGGAGCCGCCCTTCGCTATATAAATACGAATGCTTTTTGCTTGTCCATTAACTGCATCATGTTACAGGTTAGCGTCGCCATTTTCACTGCCGAAAAGGGGCGAAGGAGAGAAGTACCACAGGTGGGCCATAATTCCTCGCACTGATAGCAATCCGGCTGAGGAGCCAACAGCTTTGTGCTTGCTCCGATTCCAATAGCCCCCCCTCCCTCTGCGTCTAAGCCGCGCAGCATTTTACACATACTGAACGTAGCGGCACGACTGCAACGATCATGTTACTATAGTACGCTTCAAACCACCGAGCAACACACATCTGCAAACAAATAGACGTACATTACTTTCTTGGGGAGAGCATGTTGATAATGTTACGGGTAAAGCATGGAGGGCACTTCACTTTATTATGAGAATCTTGAGAAAGGCTAGCCCCAAATCGAGGGAAATAGCATATCTAACGTTAGTGCGACCGTTAATGAATACGGAACTACATGTTGGGATCCCTATAGAATATACCAGATAAATTCCTTAGAAAGAATCCAGTATAGGGCAGCTAAATTTGTTAAAGGTAAAAGAGAAAATGGAAACGATACGATAAAAGAACTTAAATGGGAAACTTTGGAAAACAGACGTAGGAAAACTAGAATAACATCATTGTATAGAACACATCTAGGTCAGAAAGCATGGGTAGACATAACGGCTCGGTTAGAAAAGCCAACGTACTATGGTAGGAACGATCATGATTTTAAAATCAAATGTAGGAAACAGAAAACGGATGTAGGTAAATTCTCATTTTTAAATAGAACTATAAATGATTGGAATGACCTACCTGCAGCGGTCTTTGAGGGCTGTCCTTCCTTAAGGAGATTCAAGAATAATTTAAAAAGTTGTATATAAAGTGAAAATTAAAATTAAGGTGACATTCAACATTTAATTTTTTTAAGGTGACATGTATTTATCTAGGCTGACGAGTTTACTTCCTTGGTTTGAATTGTAAATTATTATTTAAAACTAGCGTGTAAGAGGGCCTTAGACTAGAAATGTTTAGTTTAAATGTAGTTCTGTTTATAAGTATGCATAAGGGTGTAATTATTTGACTTATTTGAACTGTTGTATCAGTGAAGCGAGGTGAGTCAGTGAAGTTATGGTTTTACAGTGCAGTGAACAGTTCCGATCAGTGATAATTTATAGCGCCAATGAAATGTGTTCTATAGTGTCAGTGAAATGAGTTACAGAATGTCAGTGAAATGTGTGCTAAAGTGTCAGTGAAATGCGTCATAGTGCCACTACAGGGAATGAGATGAGAGTAAAGTGAAAGACTATTGAAACTTATGTAGGACCTATAGATAATTATGTAGGTTGTATTGTAAAATTAGGTATTTTATTTTATGTTTTATTATTATTGTGTTAAATTGTATTGTGTATTATTATTGTATTGTGTGTAAAATTGTATATGTGTTGTAAAATTGTATTGTGTATTGTAAATTTTATTGTGTATTGGTTATCATTTTATTGTGTATTGTTAATATTGTATATACCACTGCCACCAGGTGCTTGCCCACTTGCAGTGTAAATAAATACATACATACATACATACACACAAAGCATCTATATATAAAGTTCCTGCTAACCATGATTACAACAAACCACCAATGACAACTATTTTCAGCACGCATTAATATCAGATAGAATATTCATGTCTAAATCCAAGCGTACACATACTACATCACAGCAGAAGCCAAAAGTATATGTTCTTGATAATGATTAGGCCTAATTGTCAACATAAAGCACAAAAATCAATTTGTAACATAGTGTTACAATTATATAATATTTTAATACATTTTATCCTTCGTAAATTTTAAATCTATGATATATCTTCATATTCATTTACAATCAAATTTAATTTATGTTTTTAACACCGCCGATATTTTGCATAATTTCAATTGCTCACTATTTAATCATGTATGTACTCCTGTAACATGAATTATATGTATTGTGACAGCGACGTGAGATTCGAACTCACGACCAGCGTCCCGCAAGAGAGAAGATCGCGCGGAGCACTTTGGAATGGCGCGCGGCTGAGAAGGGAAAGGGGCCAACGCGGCGAGAGAGTGGAGAGAGTTTGCGCGCGCATCTTCTGCTTGCCTAGAGAGGCCGAGAAATCCGTCGAAATGGAAGACTCGCGAATTCGAACTTTCGAGGCTACGTCGCTATGGTTATAAATTACGGTCGCGAAGGAACAACAGCAGTTTCAGAGTTTTCAGTTGATTAGTCAGCCAGTCAGTGAGAAAGCCAGAGCAAGCAAGCCAGTCTTGTGTACCGGAGTTCGACTCGAGTGTGCGTCCGCAACTGCGTCAGCAGCCGAAGGCCTGAGTTCGAGTGCAGTGGACCGCAGTTGGAGGAACCTGAGTTCATAGTATCTCGAACCACAGACCTTCAGAGACAGTTCACTGTACTCGAACTCGGGTCCCTCCAACTGCGGTCCACTGCACTCGAACTCAGGTCCCTCCAACTGCGGTCCACTGCACTCGAACTCAGGCCTTCGGCTGCTGACGCAGTTGCGGACGCACACTCGAGTCGAACTCCGGTACACAAGACTGGCTTGCTTGCTCTGGCTTTCTCACTGACTGGCTGACTAATCAGCTGAAAACTGCTGTCGTTCCTTCGCGACCGTAATTTATAACCACAGCGACGTAGCCTCGAAAGTTCGAATTCGCGAGTCTTCCATTTCGACGGATTTCTCGGCCTCTCTAGGCAAGCAGAAGATGCGCGCGCAAACTCTCTCCACTCTCTCGCCGCGTTGGCCCCTTTCCCCTCTCAGCCGCGCGCCATTCCAAAGTGCTCCGCGCGATCTTCTCTCTTGCGGGACGCTGGTCGTGAGTTCGAATCTCACGTCGCTGTCACAGTATATACAACTACTTTCGTTTCTTTCAAACTTGTAATGTAATGAAATTAATTATAACAACCATACTAGCTTCATACATGCTTTTAACACCGCCGACACTTTGCATAATTCAATTGCTCACTATTTAATCATGTATGTACTCCTGTAACAGGAGTTATATGTATATACAAATTTCGTTTTCTTTCAAACTTGCATTGTAATGAAATTAATCATAACAACCTATATTAGCTTTATACATAAAACTCATGAAGATTTCGTTCACCATGTACATTATACTGTTATTATGTCAATTTATTCAAGTTTCAGATCACACATTTTATTATATCTGATGTATGTATGTATTTATTTACACTGCAAGTGGGCAAGCACCCGGTGGCAGTGGTATATACAATATTATGATGATGCCCAATAAGGCGAAAACGTTAATATATATTTAATACCTTCATAGCAAATAAACATTTGCAAAGAGATATGTCTTATGATTGAACTTATATATATATTGTACTAAGTTATATTACTAGATCTATCAGAACATAAAAATGAACTGTAAATTAGACCATGTTACTGCTAGACTGCTCTTAATGCATGTCGCTCGTAAGTAGGATCCGTATTTCTAGGCTTCAGCTATTATTTCTCGCTCTCCCCTGGCAGGGTTAGTTGGGGTAATTTCACTATAAAAACATCAATTTTAAGTTTAGAAACCCATAGTCTGTTATCAACAGTAATCTCACTAGAGGTTTTGATTTATCTAGAGAAAATCAAAACTCGAGTGGGATTTGATTGACTATTACACGATTACAAGAAAGTATATAAAGATTAGTCGCCGGTTTTTCCAAGTAACTTACTGTTAGAAAATTTAACACCTGTTAAACTCTGAACAGTTTATAAGATGAAAGAGTAATGGAACGGAGTAAAATTCTCTCCGGCGCCGGGATTTGAACCCGGGTTTTCAGCTCTACGTGCTAACGCTTTATCCACTAAGCCACACCGGATTCCACCCCGGCGTGGGAAGAATCGTCTCAGTTTTAAGTTCCAACTCTTAGGTTCCCTCTAGTGGCCGCCCTCTGCACTACGTCATAGATATCTATGAACCTAGGACCGAAGTCCACACATGTGCTCAGGTGCACTCGTAATGAATGACTAGTTGGCCGGGATCCGAAGGAATAAGCGCCGTCTTAAATCACGAAGTGATTTACGCATATCATATTACTCTTTCATCGTATGATGACGCAGAATATCTGCATGGAAATATCATATGTACTTCGGTGCATTAAAATAATATATCTGAACAGTTTGTTAATTAATAAAATTGTATGTTTTCAACACTAGTTTGGTTTAACAGATTGTTAACAGTTTGTTAATTTTAAATGTAGGATTTCGAGCAGTTAACTCGTTTAACAGTTAGTTAAATATGGCCGATGTCTCCACAGCTGTTCGAACAGAAGTTGCGAAATTAATATTTTGTGTCTCTCTGTAGGGAATGTTTAATATATGACTGGTAATATAACATTTAAAAATACTTTGGACAGTTTAAATACATCAGTGTTATTTTATTTCTTTCGTATTTCATATGCATAATAGCAATGAGGAAATATAACTTAACCTTACTTTGTAATTATTATTCAGCACGTCACCTACAACTTTCATTTGTCAACTGTTTGTTTATGGAGCGTGGCCTATTATAACAGGTTGTCATTTTATGCAAGTTTCATGACTCACTCTATAATATAGAATTTAAAGATTAATTTTAGCCAATCAAAAATTGTCTTACATGTGTAGAATCATTACCAACTGCTGTTGAGTAGTTAAAATAGTGCTAACAGATGTTAAGTGTTGGTTATCTTAAACAAAATTATGTTGAACAAATGGAAAATACATTAACAAAGCGTTAAAAATAAACAGACTGTTAATTTAACATTCGTTAAGCAAAATTAAACATTACTTGGACAAACTGCCCATAGAACGAAATATTCCAATACAATAAAGTATTAATTGACTTACGAAAATACAACTGTCTTCAAATGTATTGTTGTACCATCTCAACATTACAATTATTACGCTAGATGGCAGTAGTGTGTTATGATTAGTTGTTTTCTTGTTATCAGTTGTGCCAACTGTGGAGTCTTCATTGAACTCTATGGACGGTTACTAGTCAAGAAGACTTTGTTGATTCAGTTTCATTTTTATTAAAACAGTTGCATTCCACTTCAATTATCCGGATCCCAGTAATCAACGTCACTTGACAGATGATTTTCAATAAATCTTAGTATTAAACAATCTCTGATACATGACTGTCCATGATATCATATAGCAGAAGCTATAACATAACCTAAATAATATAAAAAAGTGTTAGAAAAGTTTTAATTAGGGATGATGAAATAAACAAGAAAACTTTTAATTAAGGAACAATTATTGAAAGTACAATTTTCAAATTTGAATGTTTTAGTGATTGGTGGTTCAGTTGATGTTATATTGGACGTGTGCGTAAAAGAAATGGAACTCGTTGATGTACAGTACATGGTGTATTCCTTAACTTATTCAGGATTTCCGAATGGTGCTCTTCATTTATTTGCAAATAGGGGTTTCAGGGAAGATGCATAACTATGACCAGTGATCTTTATTAATTCTTGTTCTTGAATGCCAATGCGAGTCATATTTGAAACTGCTGTGCATCAACTGGAGTGGTTTGTAATTTTCTGTTTTTTGACGTCCAGACCAGTGCAGTTTGAAGTGTTGGTAAACAAAGAAACAAGTGCTAGGGAAGTGATAAAAAGAAACAAACGTTAGTGAAGCGATAAAATTAAACAAATGCTAGGGGCGCGATAAAATTGTGTGATAAGTCTTGTTCTCATTTCTTTGTTTTAAACTATGTTTACTGTTTGTTGTGTTACGTTTCGTGCATTTTATTCCCATAAATTCTAATACCTTCTTCTTTATTCAAGTACTTTTCTATTTGCCCGTCTGACATATCGTATCTCTATTATGTCCCTGTAGATTTATTGTCTGCCATATTTGCGAACAATTATATGATTAAAAGAAAAAGTAATTGTCAACAGTAATCTCACTAGACGTTTTGATTTATCTAGAGAAAATCAAAACTCGAGTGGGATTTAATTGACTATTACACGATTAGAAGAAAGTATATAAAGATTAGAAGTAACGAAGTACTCCAATACAATAAAATATTAATTGACTTACGAAAATGCAACTGTCTTCAAATGTATTATTGTACCATCTCAACATTACAAATATTACGCTAGATGCATGCCAGATGGCAGTAGTGAGCAATGTCTCCTCGTCGAGAAGTTCTCGATCTACACGTATACACGATGGCAATGTTGTTGATTTTCATTTTTATTAAAATGCAACATTCCACTTCAATTATCCGAATCCCAGTAATCAACGTCACTTAACAGATGATTTTCAATAAATCTTAATATTAAACAATCTCTGATACGTGACTATCCATAATATCATATAGCAGAAGCTATAACATAACCTAACTAATATACACAAGTGTTAGAAAAGTTTAAATTAACGACGATGACATAAAAAATAAACATGAATAATTTTAAAAGGAATAATTATTGAATGTACAATTTTCAAATTTGAATGTGGTTGGTGGTTCAATTGACGTTATATTGGACGTGTGCGTAATAGAAGTGGAACTCGTTGATTTAGGCCTACATGGTGTATTCAACTTATTCAGAATTTCCGAATGAATAATTTTAAAAGGAATAATTATTGAATGTACAATTTTCAAATCTGAATGTGGTTGGTGGTTCAATTGATGTTATATTGGACGTGTGCATAATAGAAGTGGAACTCGTTGATTTAGGCCTACATGGTGTATTCAACTTATTCAGGATTTCCGAATGGTGCTCTTCATTTATTTGTAAATCGGATTTCAGAAGATGCATAGGTATGATCAGTGATTTTTATTAATTCTTGTTCTTGAATGCCAATGCGAGTCATATTTGAAACTGCTGTGCATCGACTGGAGTGGTTTGTAATTTTATATATATTTTTGACGTCCAGACCAGCGCAGTTTCAAATGTTGGCAAACAAAGAAACAAATGCTAGGGACGCGATAAAATTAAACAAATGCTAGGGACGCGATAAAATTAAACAAATGCTAGGGACGCGATAAAATTGTGCGATAAGCAGCCATGATTGGTTGAAATACGTCCTTTCGTACCGTTTTATTGGTCAAAAGTAGTATGACGTAGTAAGAGTGTAACAGTCAATTTAAAAAATAAACCTGTAACATTTTAGTAAAGATTCATATAAATTTAAAAACTATTTTCCCAAAAGAAACAACTGTACAGTAATTCCATCCCAAGTGGAGGGAGACTCACTTGAGCTCTCTTTCAATAACCAGCTGTTCTGTCGACCAGAAATCATAAAATGTACAATGATAACACGTAATTCCCATCCTAACGTCACGATAACGGGCAAGCTTAATGAAATGATATGCTCTCAACTTGTTGAAGACAAGATTGATTTAATTTGTCTAATGATTGATCTTCTTCTAATGATATCCATTTACTCGCTACGCCATTGCTTTTAAGATTGTGGCGTATTGATATCGAACATTCGAATTAATTAAAGATCAATTAAGGAATCTCTCTTTGGAAGTATGTGATGTTATCTGGACTGTCAGTTACATTTGTGTCAACATATACAATACAAAGATTATTACTGTTCATTTGTCGGTTTACGGATAGTAGAACTGGAAGGCATTTTACGGAGAATGCTGTCTTGATAGAACCTGACATTCAATTTCCTTTACCCTTCCTGTTGTTGCCTGGGGAATGTCCTCTGTTATAGGTCGACCAAGTTTTCATTGCCGATGAAATTGATGTTACTTACAACCCCAAGAGATAATAGCGACGTACGTACTTTCTGTGACTGAGAACTGCGTTCCTCAAATTCGTGAAAAAAGTGTGAACAGCCACTTTTGTGAGTGTGTGAACTTAACGTCAGTCATTCAAAGCTGTGTAGCATCTGCCGGAAATATTTGTTTAGCAACTCTGTGATTCTTCATTATCGTACAATCTTACGCCTGTTCCTCACGGTAAAATTTTTCGTAAAATTTATAATTTAAGATATTTAAATCAATTCAGTTTTATGAAATTCTGTTGCTCACGGTCAAATTTTAGTAAAACCGAGTTTGGTTAAACGTTGAACACAACTTTTCCCAAATAAAGCAGGTCCTACTTTCGACAAGTATTGGATGAAACCAACCAATCAGAGAATCAGATGTGTGGAAGCAACGCTATGTGGCGTGGAGATTGTCAAGTTCAAACGTAACCATTAAACATCGCTGGCTCTGGGTGGAACAAAGGAGTTGTGAGACCTTTACTAGACAACGACAAACACAGATTGCAATTGAGAAAACAGTACTAATTAATGTACTTATAGATGGAAGGTCTAACAGACTGTAGTGTCAAATTCACTGCATAGATATAAATAGTGTTTTTTACAGAAAATAAATGGGAAATTTGACCTTGAGCAAGGAATCAATTTCATAAAATATTTATCACAACTTTCATCATATTTATTGTACAATACTCTTAATGAAAAATTTGACGCGATAAACAAAAACAACAACAAATTCCATAATTTTGGACATCTGGCCGAAATCTACGGCTGACCACTAGGATCCAGAATACAAAGCAGAGGTTAAATGAAAAATACAATATGATTGCGGAGAGAATACGGAACAAAGATAAATTTAAAAATAAAGTACAATAAATAAATAAATAAATAAATAAATAAATAAGTGAATAAGTAAATAAATAAATACACAAATAAATAAATAAACAAATGAATAAATAAATAAATAAATAAATAAACAATAAATAAATAATAAATAAATAAATAATAAGTAAGTAAATAAATGAGTAAATAAATAAATGAATATCTAAATAAATAAATAAGTAAATAAATAAGTAAGTAAATAACTAAATAAATAACTATATAAATAAGTAAATAAAATAAATAAATAACTAAATAAATAATTAAATAAATAAATAAATAAATAAATAATAAATAAATATCTAATAAATAAATTAATTAATACATGAATGAATAAATAAATAAACAACTAAATAAATAATGAGTAAATAAATAAGTAATGAAATAAAAATGTAAATAAATAAATAAATAAATAAGTAAGTAAATAAACAACTAAATATATAAATAAGTAAATAAATAAATAAGTAAATAAATAAATAAGTAAATAAATACATAAGTACATAAATGAAAAAGTAAATAAATAAATAAATAAATAAATAAATAAATAAATAAATAAATAAGTAAACGAACGAACAAACAAAGAAATAAATAAACAAATAAACAAACAAATAAATTAATTACATTAATTAATAAATAAAACTGATCGGCTGACATACGCTAAGTCCCTGTTGGAAGACGTCGTGAGAGATTGGGTTTACACATGCAGAAAAATCTTAAGCAAAGTCCGCTCTGTTTTTCCTTTGTTTTGTTTATTTGTTACTTTTTCTGTCACTCCGCTCTGTTTTTCTTTTAGGCCTGTTTGGTTTGATTGTTGGTTTTTTGTCCGTCTATATATCAGATGTTATAACTAACCTATTAAAAATTCAAAACTGGTGTGGATCGGAAAGAGAAGAGGCTGATTAGTAGGCCTAACTCTATATGAAACGAGTCAAAATCAGGATAGCAGAAGAAATGTCAGAAGGAAGCGAAATAGGGAGAGGAGTACGACAAGGATGCCCTTTATCACCTTCCCTGTCAAATATCTACTTGGAGGATTTAATGAAGAACTATTTTCAGAACATAGGAGGAGTGATAGTAGGAGGAAAAGAATTAAGTGCATAAGATATGGTGCTGTTACCAGAGGAGACAGTACTAATGTATATGCTAATGGAGTTAAATGACAGCTGTGAGTAACATGTGATGAAAATAAAATGCAAATAAGAAGAAGAACATGGTCATACAGAGGTGTGAAAATTATTAGAAAAATCTTAATTTTAAAGGTTTTTTTTAATAGTTCCTTCACAAATACTAATTGAATTGATGAATATTGGTATATATTACTATACTGATGTAGGATATATTTACTACTAGCAATGCCGGAAAGCATTGTTGTACATTGGTATTTTTCTTATTTTACAATTGTTATGGGAATTCAGAAATTATTATATTATGTTGGCGGAATTGGAGATATAAAAAATTATATGCACAAAACAGATGTATACGTTCATTTGAACCTTCACAACAATGTAAACGCAAAGAACAATTTGTTTAAAGCATTTCTTAATTAATTTTTGATGTTTCCAATTCCGCCAACATAATATAATAATTTCTGAATTCCCATAACAATTGTAAAATAAGAAAAATACCAATATACAACAATGCTTTCCGGCATTGTTAGTAGTAAATATATCCTACATCAGTATAGTAATATTATATACCAATATTCATCAATTCCATTAATATTTGTGAAGGAACTATTAAAAAACCTTTAAAATTAAGATTATTCTAATAATTTTCACACCTCTGTAGGAAGAAAAGTAAAGAGGGTAGAGCAAGTGGACAGCTTCAGATATTCGGGGTGTTCTATAAGCAGTAACATGAGCTGCTGCCAAGAGTCAAAAGAAGAATAGCAATGGCCAAGGAAGCTTTTAATAGAAAAAGGAGCACCACCTACGGATCTCTGGAGAAAGAACAAAGGAAGAGGCTAGTGAAGTGCTATGTTTAGAGTGTGGCATTGTATGAGGCAGAAACATGGATGTTACGACGAAGCGAATAGAAGCATTTGAAATGTGGATGTAGAGAAGGATGGAGCGTGTGAAATGGACAGACAGAGTAAGAAACGATGTTGTGTTGGAAAGAGTGGATGAAGAAAGAAAAATGCTGAAACTGCTCAGGATGAGAAAAAGGAACTGACTGGGTCACTGGCTGAGAAGAAGAAGAAGAAGAAGAAGAAGAAGAAGAGAATGAGTGTGGGATTGTCTGAGGTAGAAACATGGATGTTACGACGAAGCGAATAGAAGCATTTAAAATGTGGATGTGGAAAAGGATGGAGCGTGTGAAATGGACAGACAAAATAAGAAACGAAGTTGTGTTGGAAAGAGTGGGTGAAGAAAGAAAAATGCTGAAACTGCTCAGGATGAGAAAAAGGAACTGACTGGGTCACTGGCTGAGAAGAAGCTGCCTACTGAAGGATGCATTGGAAGGAATGGTGAACGGGAGAAGAGTTCGGGGCAGAAAAAGATATCAGATGATGGACAACATTAAGATATATGGATCATATGAGGAGACAAAGAAGAAGACAGAAAATAGGGAAGATTGGAGAATGCTGGGTTTGCAGTGAAAGACCTGCCCTTGGGTAGCACTATGAATGAACGAAGATATATTCAAGAGTAAATTAGGTTCAAAATAAACACCTTTCCCCTAGTCGTGTGCTGCGTTGCTCGAAGTGGACTTCGAGAAATTCACGCTACAAGAGACAGGTAATTTTTTGTGTCTAAGACTGCACACTGTACAGTTAGCAGGGTCACTGGTGAGTTAACTTTGTTACTCTTCGCGGAACCAGTTATAATATACTGCATAATGTACATAGATTACAAGTAGAGATGTAAAAGAAATGTGTATTTTCACTTAGAAGTAAAGGGTTTGGAAATGGTTTCTGTCGTAGTCGGCAGAATTTGGAATTCCGGAAAGTAATTAGTACCGTGGCCAACTTCTTTTAGGGCTCATATCGCCATTTATTTTAAAACTTTTAAAGGAATCACTGGAAAACCACAGGCAGGATCGGTGGTCTTAATTTAGGAGACAAAGCCAATTGGCACATTTGCAGTCACTCTAGTAATATTGTACCTTCCCTGAAAGAAAACACTGTTATTAATAATTGATTAAATGGCGATCTTACTCGTGTTAATTATATAAGCATGTGTGGCTTACAGCTGTTTCGGTGCTACTTTTTAATATGTATGTATGTATTTATTCACACTGCAATGGGTATATACCCGGTGGCAGTGGTAACTAATTACACTCAATAATGACAATAATAAACTTATTAATTAAAAATACAGTTAATAATAATACCAATACTTAATACAAATAATTAATACTAACAATAATAATAATAATAATAATAATAATAATAATAATAATAATAATAATAGGGAATATACTAAATTAAATGAAGCACGATTACTTAAAATAACATTTAAAATAAATCTAATTTGTATCTTAAATCTAAGTTCGAACTAAAACCCACGAGTATGATATGTTCATATCTGCACAAGTACCTTTCCACATTACACTCATTTCGCTGTCAACTCACTCACTGCACTGGAACTACGACACATTTCACTGATTCTATCCTGATTTCACTAACACTTCAAAAACATTTCACTGTTCAAATACTATGCACTGCCACTATAAACTATAAAGCTTCACTGACAGGAACACGTTTCACTGACACAACGCACTTCACTGACACAACATAATTCTTCACTGATACAACACACTTCACTGACACAACATAGTTCTTCACTGATGCAACACTTCAATAACAAAATATCATTTACATCCTTTACATACTGTGTATAATTACCGTCTATTACTAAAGTTACTTGACACCATCCTCAGAGCCTACTAGATCTCGGCGCTATCTCAAACTTCGCTGCCTGTTGTGTGGGTGCGTTTGTGTGATGAAGAGTTGTGTCAAATAGTGTGTGTGTTCTGAAATTGTTCTGTGTGTTGAGAATTTGATTAGGGTGTGTTTTAGTGTGTCTGTATATTTCATATTGTTCTAGTGTGTTGAGTTTTTGGTTTTTGGGTTGTATGTGTAGGATTTCCATGTCTATATTTATGTTATTGTATGTGTGGTTAGCATTAGTTATGTGTTCGGCATATGTAGATGTATTGTATCCTCTGGTTATTGCTTTAATATGTTTTTTGTATCGAGTTTGGAATGATCTGCCTGTCTGTCCAATGTAGAAACTGTCGCAACTATTGCATGTGAGTTTGTATACGCCTGTGTGGTAGTATTTATTTGTTTGTGTTGTTGGTGTGTTTGTAAGCCACACATGCTTACATAATTAGGCCTAACACGAGTAAGATCGCCATTTAATCAATTAGTTATATTCAAGTGTTAAAAGTAGTGTACGAAAGATTCAACTTGGACTGTTATTAACTTAGGACTACCATACGGATAAAATAACATGTGATTGTATTTATCTTTCCCAAGAAAAACTGCAAACACGGTTTGAGTGGATTGTGGCATCATATGTGGCAGAAACATGGACATTAAGACGAAGTGAAGAGAAACGAATAGAACCATTTGAAATGTGGATATGGAGAAAGATGGAGTGTGTGAAATGGACAGACAGAATAAGAAATGAAGCTGTGTTGGAAAGAGTGGGTGAAGAAAGAATGATGCTGAAACTGATCAGGATGAGAAAAAAGAACTGGTTGGGTCGCTGGCAGAGAAGGAACTGCCTACTATAGTCGGACCATCGGATCTGTGCCCCGTAAGATATGCGAACTGAACCCTAATTCCTTCTCAGCCTCGGTAATTCATTTCTCTCTCTGTATTCCTATCTCACTCTTTTCTATTTCTCTCCCTTTCTGTCCCCCACTATTCACAATTTTGGCCTTCTTTCGGTACAGTTTACAATATTTGCACTTGCAGTCCAGTGTTGTCAACTCAACATGAATACTGTAGCACGGAGTGGCGAAAGAAATATTATTAAGCAAGTACGTAATAGCATTTTGCGATGAAGAGAAACAAACAGGTCAATATCTGTTTCCTATAAATCAGGCAACGAAAAGAGCTACTGATATCACAGGTGAGGCTTATTTTATTTCAATTGATTACGTATTAAAATTACTTACTTAACTAATACTAATAATACAACATGTTATGTCATCATCATCATCAACAATACGATTTGGGCCCATTGGCCCGTTTCGTCTCCATAGCAATATTAAAATTGGTCTTTCCAGCGTTTTCTAGGGCGTCCGATTCGTCTTCTCCCTTGGGGTTTATAATGGTGTAGTCGGTATGGAATGCGAGTTGGTTCCATCCTACATATATGTTCATGCCATTTATTCCTATATTCTGTGATAGTTTCTATAATATTTGGCATATTTAGTTCCTGTCGTATGTCTTCGTTTCGCTTGTGGTCCAATAAGCTATATCCTGCTATTGGCCTTAGCAGTCTCATTTCAGCTGCTTCTACTCTCTTCATTTGTTGAGTTGTCATACACCATGTTTCGGATCCATAGGTTAATGTTGGAATCGCCATTGTTTTGTAAAATTTTAAAATTGTGTCAGTCCTAACTTTCTTCTTTGGTGTTCTTTTTATCGTGCCAATTAAATGCTGGAATTTAGAGAGCTTCCTATCTATGTCGTTAATTTCTTCATATGATATCATGCAGCCTAGGTAATTGAAACAGTTCACTTGCTCTACGATTTCATTATTAATAATTATTTTTGTTCTTAATGGCGTTGTTCCCTTAAAACCCATCGCTTTAGTCTTTTTAGTAGATATCTGAAGATCATATTCTTTGGCGATGCAGTTCAGTTTAAACAAAGCTCGTTGGAGGTCATCTTCTGTAGTTGTAAATATAGCCTGATCATTTATATAAACAGGTCAGAAATCCTAATAAAGAAAATCAGGAGAGAGGGAGTCTGTGCAGGAGTTGAAAAGCTAGAATCACCAGAGAAGAACAGACCAAGGGAACTTTTAATTATTGTAGATGATATGAATCGATGTATTTTAAGAAGAAAGATACACAAATGTTATACCGTTCAGAAAGAAGTTTCAACATTGAAGAAATTACTGAAGCTTGCGAGAGAAACAATAATTTCAAAGGTTGGAGAGAAAAACTACGGAAAGTGATTCGAGACATGGGATTTAGGTTTAAAAAATGTAGAAATACAAGATGTATTTTGATTGAAAGAAATAATAATGTAGCATGGAGGATCAGTTATTTATGACACCGTTTGACGGAACTTTGGCAACATCCCTATTCGGCAAGGTTCGTGGCCTGCTGTTTAACGTGGTGGGAGGAAAGCGGGTGGAATGGAATGAGTACAGACGTTAACTTTTCCAAGAACGACGACAGCGCTGAAGGGGCACAGATCCGATGGTCCGACAATAAAGGATGCACTGGAAGGAATAGTTAAACGGGAGAAGAGTTCGGAACAGAAGATATCAGATGATAGACGATATTAAGATATAGCTATGGATCATACGCGGAGACTAAGAGGAAAGCAGAAAATGGGAAAGACTGGAGAATGCTGGGTTTGCAGTGAAAGACCTGCCCTTCGGATCTACAGTAGAAAAGTGCCCAGCACATTTTTAAGGATGCTCACTCATATATCTTTTGATTTATTTGCTCTGTTTACTCCTATAGATTCATTTATTCATCTGAGAGAAGTAGTATCATTAAACTGTTTTACTGAGTTGAAGTTCGTAAACCAACTTAATAGAATATTTAAGTGGACATCTAGTTTAACGAGTTCTAACTATAGAAACTGACGGGACGCATCTCCACATCCGCTACACGCACTCGTTTATTGCTTAGTCACTGGAGAGTTTTATTTTAAGCTTTATGTCTAATTAAAGTAAAATAAAACGAAATGCATGGCAGTTTTCATGTCTCGATATTAGCAACCATCATGTTGAACTGATTTAAGTAGCATAATAAACATGAGCACACACTTGTCAGTCAAACTAATGTGCAGGAAGTTGTTGAGAGCAGATCTTTTGAATCCGGCCGCTCAAGATCAGAAATGTGTAAATGAAAAGATATCAAGCCGAGGCGAGGAGGCGGTGTCGGCCTCTATAATGAACCCGGATCTCTATGTGGGTGTTTCAGCCACTCATCTGGGTTAACGCTAATGGCTTGGCTCAATTCGGCAATTCATATAGCTTTTAATATATACGAGATATTCACTGTAATTACATATTTAAATAAAGCGTCCGTAACGCTTGAATAGATATGATCAGTGGCGGCTACATCTGGGGGGGGGGGGGAATACGAAGGTTGGTCTACAGCCCCGTCCTGACAAGTTTTCTACAATATTTTGCCAGCGCAGAAAAAACTGTGTAAAAAACTTTACATTTCACGAGTGTCCGTGTCCACATAGAAGGGGAGGTGAGAGAGAGTTTGTACCGTGGGAGAGTTGGGACAAGATATATTTTTCACTATTATGTTGGTAACAATTCAGCTGCGATTATAATTTGAAGAAGCTTGAGAAGGCATACAATTCAACATACTATTATTCGAAGTTGTCTCAATATTGGATTGGTTAATTTGGTTATTTTACGACGCTGTATCAACATCTAGGTTATTTAGCGTCTGAATGATATGAAGGCGATAATGCCGGTGAAATGAGTCCGGGGTCCAGCACCGAAAGTTACCCAGCATTTGCTCATATTGGGTTGAGGGAAAACCCCGGAAAAAACCTCAACCAGGTAACTTGCCCCGACCGGGAATCGAACCCGGGCCACCTGGTTTCGCAGCCAGACGCGCTGACCGTTACTCCACAGGTGTGGACCCAATATTGGATATAATAAGTAACAGTAAGTTATGATACAAGGTTGAGAAGTGAAATGAAATGAAATGAAATGATTAGCCTAAAAATGTCCCGTTAAGGGCAAAGGCCTCCTCCTATAGAGGGAGAGCTCTATTTGTCTCACGCGGTGAGCTACTCCGCGTAAGAGATGTTTACAACCTTGGAATTGTTCACTTGGTTCACATTTTGCACTGTTGGATATTGTTCGCTTGTTTCTGTCGCACTGGTTTTAGTCGCTGTTCACTTGTCTTCTTAGGTTTTTCCAGTCTTCCCTATGTCTTTCTCTGCTTTACGTTCACTGAAGAGGTCGGCCCATCTTCTTCTTGGTCTTCCGCGTGATCTCTTGCCAATGCGGGGATCCCATAGTGTGACTGTCTGCGTCCATCTTCCGTCTCTAAAGGCCCATTCACAATGAAAATTAACCATAACCGTAACATAAACACAGAAGGTTTGCGCCCAGGCTACCAAATGGGATCATTCACAATGATTCACATAAGCATTGACATAAACATTACCGTAAGACGTTAACATGGAAGTTTGCAAACTCCAAACTTTCATGCTTATGCTTACGTGATTTCCAAACAGAACACAAACGTGGAGCGCTGAACTATACGACAGAATATGAGGATATGGCATCGTTGTTATGTTTCCATGGTTACGAAGTATGTTTGCTGTTATGTTTATGTTCCCATCGTGAATGATGGTATGACTTCTTGATTTTACTGTAACGTTAAGTTAACGCTTACGTTATGTTTAATTTTCATTGTGAATGAGCCTTTAGTCTTGCAACATGGCCTCCCAACTTCCATTTGGTGTCGGTGGCTTGCAGTGCTGGATCTTTAATTGCTGACATCTTTTGTAGCACTTCGTTTGGAACTCTGTCCCTCAGTGATAAGCCTAGTATCTTTCTCAGCATCTTTCTTTGGCATATTTGGAGACTGTTACGAAGTTTGGCAGTGAGAGACAATGTCTGGCACCCATATAACAGTACAGGAGTTCCGCAGGTCTTCAATATTTCCATTCTAAGTTTCTTGCTAAGTGTTCTCTCCAGTATGATGAACTTGAGAGTCCAGAATGCCTTCCACGCGAGAGAAATCCTTCGTTTTATTTCCTTCTCTGTCTTCTGGTGGAAGGAGACTAGCTGTCCTAGGTATACGTATTCAGATACATATTGTAGTTCTGCACCATCAATTATTATGGGTGACTCCGGCCCGTTTGACATTACTTGTGTCTTGGTCTGTGTAAAAAAAACTTTACGTGTCCGTGTCCACATACTACGGGAGGTGAGGGAGAGTTTGTGCCGTGGGAGAGTTGGGACAAGATACATTTTTGACTATTATGTTGGTAACAATTGAGCTGTGATCATAGTTTGAAGAAGCTTGAGAAGGCGTACAATTCAACATACTATTATTCGAAGTTGTCTCAATATTGGCTAACAACAATATCATCGAAATGATAGTCGTCCAAATTTTGGATTTAAAATATTGGCATCCTAATCAATTCAAATGAACAAAAAAGAAAATGTAAATTAATGTTAAAAATACATAATGAAATTTTTTAAAAAAGAATATTCTGCGACAAGATTTGGTAGCTATCAAAACGATAAAAATTTATTGAAAATAAATAATATACACTGAATATTATAAAGATGAATAGAGATGGTGATTGATGATGTTCAATGAAGATTTTAAAATGACTGATGTAATTGTCTGAAGAGTCTTCTCAGGAACCTTTAATTTTCTGAGGATCTCCAATGTAAATTTGGGAATTGTTCCTCGCGCACCAAACATAAGTCCAATGACATTCCAATCTTGAATATTATATTTATGACTGAGATCATCACAACATGGAAGGTAAATAGCGCGTTTCTCTTCATGTACCTGCTTTGGTTGATCTTCATTAATTTCGAACCTTACGGTGAGGTCAAGAATGAGACCAGTTTTTTTATATCTGTCAATTATTATGATGTCAGCACGCCGTGTAGATCCTTCCATTGAACTTCCTCATATACTTTGTATTCACCATGTTCCCTTAATCTGTTAGCAATTATTGAGCGGACTGTGTTATGTCTGTCAATTCGCAGTAATTCGCCCTGAGGGCAGAAACCTAGCACGTGGGGTAAAGTTTCATGCTCATAGTAATAGTATGTTATGTTATGATCGAGGAAAAGTTTGAAAAACGAGCACAGTGACTTTTTCAATTTCCGAAATTTTGTAATGCACTTCACAAACGTGTATTTTACAGTATTTTTTTCACGATAGTATATTTTGAAAATAATATTTTTAAAAATCTTAATATACACTATGACTGAGGCTCAGAGGGATGAAGTTACAGGAGAATGGAGAAAGTTACACAACGCAGAACTGCACGCATTGCAATCTTCGCCTAACATAATTAGGAACATTAAATGCAGACGTTTGAGGTAGGAAGGGCATGTAGCACGTACGGGCGAACTCAGACATGCATATAGAGTGTTAGTTGGGAGACCGGAAGTAGCGTTTCGATTAATTCAATTATCGACGTATAGTATATTGTTTTCATTATGTTGCCAATCAATATTGTTGTAAATTAGTCAGATCATAACCATGCCGGCAATTTCGAATGCTATAGTTAAATATAAAAAAGAATTGGCTCAAATTCTCCCTGTCGATTTTTGCGAAATATGTAATTCTGGGATGAGATTGAAGAATTGTAAAAGTAACGAGATAAACGCATGCGGAAATTCCATCGGAAATTACAAGGTATTAAATGATAAACACAGGAAAGCCGTATCGTAGCACTTTGTGAAATCACCTGGATAACGGAGAAAATGAAACGGATCATCTCCAGTGAGGTCTATGGTAAAATGCTAACTTTTACACCAGTTTTTTATTTAATTTTTTGGTCCAGGGAAAATATTAGTAAAAATATGTTTTTGTGAAGGACTAGTGTTTTCCCTGGACCAAAAATGCAATATACAAATGGAGTAAAATTGGCATTTTATATTACATTATAAAGATGACTAATATGAACTTAATTTCATTGTTTTATTAATACCAATGTTGTATTGCTTGAAAGTTGAATGTTACTGTGTTTTAAGTTTAGGTTTGGTTTGTTTTTTTAACTTTAATTTTAATAAAAATTAATATATAACAAAGGTGACTAATATTAGCTTAATTTCATTGTTGTAGGTTTTATTAAATGATGTTGTAAGTATGATTTTAGTTTTGTTAAGATGGCATACTTGATATAATAATCGAAACTATACATTACATAATCGCTACTAGGCTAATCAATACTCGGGGTAGAACTTTGTATATTTATGCATGTTTGTTGTATGTTAAAAGAAATGAAACTCAGCTTCCTTTACGTAAAGACTATCACGAGCACGCTACCAGATATTGCAATGATATTCAGTTACCATTGATTAGACTTGAAAAAACAAATTCTTCATTTATGAAACAAAGTATAAAGTTTTATAACATGTTGGCTAATGACGTTAAACTTTTGGATATGAGACATTTTAAGATTGTATTAAAAAACATTTTACTATCCAACCATATTATAGAATAAGTGATTTTCATGGTATGCTTAAGAATGTGTTGCTTTGACGTATGTTAATTGTTTCATGACTTAGTTTGATTGTCTGTAGACACAAGGCAAACTTAATAAAGCATATCTATCTGTCTGTCTGTCTGTCTGTCTGTCTGTCTGTCTGTCTATCTATCTATCTATCTACCTATCTACCTACCTACCTACCTACCTACCTACCTACCTACCTATCTATCTATCCATCTATCTATCTACCTATCTACCTACCTACCTATCCATCCTATAGTGAATCTGTTCCGTTTAGGGTTTTAGCACATTCTAGTATAAACAGTCACGAAACTTGAGTTGTGAGAGTGCTAGGAACAATAGACTGTGCCAGTACTATTTCGCATTGTCTGTAATGAGGCGATATTAGCGATCCTAGTGGTTAGCAACTATCTATGGATGCATATTCACTACGTATTGAGCTTCGTGACTGTACTAGACTGTGGTTTTAGTATACCTCGCATACACAAAGTTTAGTGTAAATCTTGTCTATGTGCAACGACGTCTCCTAGCATATTACCGAAATGTGTTACTAGTTTTACATACTGTACAAAAGGCCAACGTAATATCCAATGATCAAATCAGTTGCTCTCGTTCACTCCCTTAGATTCTTGTTCTTGTCCTTGAAAATGACTACTTAGTAACAGGTGGAGGTTACGAAGCTACTTAGTGCATCTAAATGTGCAAATCTAGATAAATATATGCTGACATAATAGACCATCTATATAAAAATATTTCTGATGCGTATTCAAGGACTAACAAGATGTCCCACTAAACAAATCTTGAATCTCAAATCCAGGTACTACCAAAAAGTGTACACGAAGAAACTACGATAAAATCATAGGTACAGTACTCACATTGATAAGAGTATATTCTTAGCACTATTAATTAGTTATTAATGGAGTTTATCACGCTCACAATCACTTAAACGTTTGTCACACGCGAATTCCGTAACTAACATTTCCAGTCACAATTCCACTTCCGTCCGCCATGTCCAAATTTTCTACAACGTAATCAGTTAGACTATCACTTCGCTACGCTGTTCAATAACATAATTATTCTATTTATAATTAAGGATTGGAATAAAGTCTTAAGGAAATATTTGAAGATTAAATAAAATTAAATAAATGAACTTTATGTTTTATTAGACTCTGTTAATTTCACTACAAACTCCCACATTACTTGGTTAGTTGTGGTTTTATTTTAGTACGTCTTTGATTGAACAAATCTTCTGACGTCCATGAATCTACAAAATATATTAATGGATTTAAGTATGCATTAAATTAGTAATAGATAAATGGTAAAGAATGATAATGAAAATAATTGTCTCCAAATTCATTGAACAGACAGATGAATGCCAAATTACTTCATTGTATACGAGTTAAACCAGAGTCCGTGGATCCACGGACCCCGGTTATACAAGGCAGTGAATATGGGTCTCGAGTAGAAAATAATACTAGTTGTACATCTTGTCACAAGGGTCGCATAAGACATCATTTTCAATCCTTACCAGTATACATTATTGAATGATCGGCAGCCATGTTTGGTCTAGTTAGAGACTAAAGCTACGGTTCAGCTATCGTTGCCGAGCGAACAATGTTGGCGATGATCGCTCAGCATTCAATGTCAGCTAGCATAATTGGTTTCCTTTACAGATAATATCGTCAGTTAACTGGTTTCCTTTAAAGCGAATACTGGAGTCTTTGCTATTTAAAGTATATGCCATCAGAAAATTTGATAGCGCTAAGTTTGCAGGCAATAATTCTGCTGAATCATTTAGAGTTAAATACAAGTTTGGGGCTTATTTTTATAGTAGAGAAGGAAGAACTACACTGGTGGCCATAATTCTGGAAACTTTTTGATTTTGTACTGAATTATTATAACATGTGCATTGATTCACAGATTTCTATAATTGAAAATATTACTCGTGACTGATTCGTTAATTATGGGCTTATAATAAAGATATTAATATATTAAATCCTGAATATTTTAACAATAAATGATCATTACTATGTGGGAAATTATGTTCCTGTCATTTGAGATCTAAATATTAATTTCAGATTTCATTATAATTTTCCATTATTTACTGTAATAAAAACTAGTCCATTGTTGATTTTAAGACTATTGTTGATCGGTAGAAGCATTGTTGAGCACTGTTAGCATAAAATGTGGACATTATTAGTGTGTTTCTATCATTTGTCTGACTTAAGATTTCGTTAGGTGAACACCTGATTGCTTTACAACAAACTTCATTGATCATTTTATCACAATGGATCCACGAAAAGACTGAACACCTTCTAGGGCAGTCACACTTCGAGAAGAAGGCTGCACATTCAAGGAAATTGCAAGAAAACTTGGTAATGGTGCTACAGTGTCTGGCGTCCAGAAGGTATGGCAGAAGTACAAATTCACAAAATCTTGTAAAACATCACTTAGGACTGGTAGAAAACCTAAAGTAAGTTCAAGAGATGTGAGGCAGATTTGTCGTTTAGCATTGAAGGATCGAAGGAAATCTTCTAAAGAGATACAGGAAGTTCTACACAGCAATTGACTTAATATTTCTGCACTTAGTAATAGTTATTTATTGTTAAAATATTCAGGATTTAATATAATACCTTTATTATAACCCCATAATTACCGTCACGAGTAACATTTTCAATTGTAGAAATCTGTGAATCAATGCAGATGTTATAATAATTCAGTACAAAAACAAAAAGTTTCCAGAATTATGGCCACGAGTGTAAATGGTATCAGCGAGATAAATAAATTGTACGTAATGGAGCAGCGATTGTTTAATAAATTTCAAATATTCAAATCTCGAAATAGCCATATTTTGTAAATACAGTGGCTGTTTCTGATTGGTAGTAAACAATACAGCCCTAAAGGTACGAATAAAGGTACTTCATAAAAATTCAAATTGCAAGAGAAAAACATGCAACTCAGTACTTTAGGGCATTACAAGAAGCCTGGGAGAGAAGTCCTACCATACTGAACTATTGCAAGTTGGGTGGAAGCGAGGCTTTCGCTTTAAATCAAGAGTTGATATCTGAAAAGCTTTAGATTGATCAGTGAGAGAGATATCCAGAAATGCTGCTGCAGATGGAGTCCGCCGTCTTCAAAGAATTTAGCAACGTATTGTTGACATGAAGGAGACTATATTTGAAGTACGTAATGTCAAAAGTAACCTAAATGAATTTAGTGTACAACAGTAACTATGTTGCCAATACTTTTCTAATGCCCTAGTTTAACGGTTACAATATTCAAGATATTGTCCAAGATATTCAACTTAAAACTAGTTCTAAGACAAAATTCATTAGGATTTTAATAATCCCAAGCAATTATTGATTAAATTAAATATCATTATTAAGGGTTGGAATTTCAGGGTAGAGATTCCCTCGACACAAATTATATATATATATATATATATATATACAGGGTGTATCAAAAATACGTGTACAAACTTCAGGCATGGGTTCCTTACACCAAAAGAAGGAAAAAAGTTCATATGAACATACGTCCCATAATCCTTTGTTTCCGAGTTATTCATTTATTACTAAAAGTTTGCGTTCAACGGCCTTCGAGGTCCAACCTCAAAACTTCATTTCTTTATGCACTCATTCATAGAAGGCTGTGACTCGTTGTATCAGAAATGGACTGCAGATGGCGAAGTGTTGCCATGGAGACTTGTTTACATGTGTCATTTGTCATTAGTCTGTCTTCAACGTTGCAATTGTGAACGTGGAGTGAGTTAACGTGTTTCGTTCAACCATGGCAGGACGATATTCATTTCGTGAGCAGGCTGACATCATTTTTATGTATGGTCGCGCGAATGGTAATGGACGCGAGGCTGTACAGCTGTATCAGATGGCGTTTCCAGACCAAAGACAACCGAATCATCAAACCTTTGTTGCTGTGTATCGTCGCGTTGCTGAGACAGGAACCGTTGCACCACAGACTGGTGATCGAGGAAGACCAAGAGTTGTTCGTACGCCGAACCTCGAAGAAGACATTTTACACTGTGCTGAAGACGATCCAGGTATCAGTACAAGACAATTGGCTGTGGCAACTGGTACATCACACAGTACAGCATGGAGCAGCTCTTGTATCCGTATCATATGCAACGTGTGCAGGGCCTTTCGCCTGCCAACTATCCACCACGGGAGAACTTTTTCCGATGGTTTCTAGCACAAATAGCCAATCCATTGTTTGTCTCATCAGTTTTGTTTACAGACGAGGCAACGTTTGGGAGAGATGGAATTACCAATTTCCACAATGTCACGTATTGGGAGATCGTAATCCTCGTGCTGTATTTCAGGCTAGACATCAGCAACAATTTAGGATTAATGTGTGGGCTGGAATTGTAGGTGACTGTCTGGTAGGTCCATACGTTCTACCAGCACGTCTTACAGGTGCTATCTACAGGGACTTTATCCAAAACACTCTTCCAGAATTACTGCACGAAGATGTGCCTCTGAACATACAACAAAACATGTGGTTCATGCATGATGGGGCTCCAGTACATTTTACTCGCCTTGTTCGAGATACACTGACTGGTGTCTACCATGACAGATGGATAGGCAGAGGAGGACCAGTTCAATGGCCAGCACGTTCTCCCGACCTCAATCCTTTGGATTTTTATCTTTGGGGGCACCTTAAACAATTGGTTTATGGAGCAGACATCCCGGATCAAGAAACTCTTCATCGACGTGTCATGGAAGCCTGCGAAATCATTCGACGTCATCCTGGAGTATTTGAAAGGGTGCGACAGTCCATGATTCGACGAGTGCATGCATGTCTAGAAGCAAGAGGAGGACATTTCGAGCATTGGTTATGAGTTTTGTGTGTTGGCACATTATGAGTGTACCAATGTGTTGAACAGTTCCTAACGGGGAAACAAAGGATTATGGGACATATGTTCATATGAACTTTTTTCCTTCTTTTGGTGTAAGGAACCCATGCCTGAAGTTTGTACACGTATTTTTGATACACCCTGTATATATATATATATATATATATATATATATATATATATATATATATATATATATATATATATATATATCACTGTTCTAAGAACACTACATGCAGCATTCTATAAACAATGTTTTAAAAAAGTAATGTTTTTGTATTGCTTATCTAATGTAACTGTGTCTTTTCTTTCTAAGAAAAGTAAACAGTGTTAGTTGTTTGGCATCATAGACCTAGAGTGAAATATTTATAGTTACTACATATCTGTAGTGCTCGGGAAAAGTGACACAAGTCAGTTTCCACAAGCCTTTTTTGATAATTTATTGACAACATACGGAACATCTGCTCGCTTGGAAAAAGATACATAAGTACTCCTCCCATTACAATAATTCATACAGAAAAAAATCAAATCGACATAAACTAGTGTAAGTTGTCAATAAATTATCAAAAAAGGTTTGTGGAAACTGACTTATGTCACTTTTCCCAAGCATTGCAGATATGCTACAACTAATTTAGTAAAAATTTATTTTATTTGCTAAACAAAACTAATAATGAAAATTACGTCAATAAAAACACTTGGCTTCTTTATTATTAACAAACAAGACTGAAAATTCAGATGGCTTGAAATTCAACCAATCAAGATCGGCCGGAAGACTCAGCTATGCGAATTATATCTGCAACTAGCCTTTCCTAAAGTCTCCACATTAAGAAAAATCCCTCAAAGAAACAATTACCTTAAAATCTACAAGTAGAATTTATTTTAGTTACTGACAAGTCATATCATACTGAAATATAATATTGTGTAAATTATATTTTTTTTAGGTTAAAAAATCTGAAATTTCAGGAGGAGGAGAATTTTCACCCCAACCACCACCTGAATTGATCGATGATAGTTTCCATTAGAATCTAAAAATATGTGCAACCAATTTCTGAAGATCTCCTGTCTATCAGGCCTGTATACAAGGATTGCTCCTAAACTGTAGCACATACATGCATATACATATTATATTAGTGGCTTGCGCAGCAAATGCTGCAAACTAAGTTCGTTAGACGTTCAAATAAAAATTTTTCAGATTTATTTTCAGTGAAGAATACTTGACATTTTGATAGTTATTTGCTTCCATAATAATGAAACATACTCCCTCAGAATGGGTTTCTAGGCCACATACTTTTTCTTGAACCTATCCACCTTCAGTTCTTGAGTTTCAACGCGGAAACGCAAGTATCAATGTCAGGACGATAGCAGTAGCTATTTCAGGTCATTGTGGATTGTAGGCGAAAGTTAAAAAAAAAAATGTCAGGTTTGGTAAGTTTTCGAACAATAGCATTTTGGTATAGCTGCTTCATGTAGAACTTGAAATGTAGAGCGTAAAATCATTTTATCCTGCTAAGAGATCTTGCTGAAATGATCTGGAGACTACAACATTTTCTAGGCCTCTTATTTTATTAGTTAGGAATACCTTTTTACCTTTCCTTAGGTACTGTATTTTTTGCGCTTTCTCGAGCCAATACTGAAGACAATGACACATATCAATATCTACACTACACCGCCATTAAGTATATGAAAAAGACCCAACCCCACTTGATTAAGAACTATAAAAATATTTGATTTTTTATAACAATATTATTATCTTACGTAAGTTTTGTAGTTATATATAGCCGCCACTCACTAAATTATAGAAATGAAGATCTAAATTAAGATATTCTCTACATTTACTTACATAACCTCAAGACGTTTCACTTTCATGTCATCAATATAGCATTAATATTATGTATAATTAATGAAAAATACACGCATCATGACATTAACTATAATAATATGTAATTTCTAAAATGGTAATAATGTCAGCAAACCATCTCAAGTTTCGTAGATTTGAATATCCAATACACAGCTGTACTCACAAAATTATACACTGCAGAATCAGACCTGTAAATTATTTTAGTAAGTCTTGATGTTTTTAATAACAAATTGAATTTGAGCTCTAAATATGTCGGCAATCCTGCAGGTCATGGCCTTCGTGTAATAGCCTATTGTTTATTGTAGTGTGTGTTTTATTTTGTTCTGAAATTGAATCAAGTCGGCCGTGATTCAATAAAATTAGTTCTCAAAACTGACAACAGATGGATTTTGGAAAATAAGGAAATTGACGTTTCACTGAAAACTACTATTTTTCCGAAAAACTTTGAATTCCAGGCATGAAAATGAGGGGTCACTCATTAAAATCCGTTGAGACGTTTTCCCGTAATTTCCATTACCAGTTAAAATTATATATATATATATATATATATATATATATATATATATATATATATATAGATGAGCCGTTCAGAGCAGAAGTGGTGTAAGTCTAGAATGGGTAATGAGTGTTAAAGTAAACATTCTGTAAAATACAGCGCGAAGTAGCAATTAATATTCAATTTATTTAAACTATTAGTAGTCAGTGGAAAGCAATAACGACATTATGAATTGCTACTTTGCGCTGTATTTTACAGAATTTTTACTTTAAACCTCATTATCCAATTTTGACTTACACCACTTTTGCTCTGAACGGCTCAATTATACCCACATTCTTGTTTAGTCAACTGTCCGAGGACAGTCTGAACCTCACAAGTGATACCAACATGGCACCAGTTATGAGGCAACTAGGCCAGGAGATAATGAGGTAGGGTGGCCAGTTTTTTTCCCCCTCCATTGTATATATCGCCGATTAGCTACATATTAAATTAACCAGACTTCAGATGCATACAAACAATTGTTCTTCCTGTGACACATATCGTCAAGTGAGATGTACTGCCTGATAATAGATGTGCATATGAGCCAGAATCTCAATGAGAGGTAACCTAATGCAAAGTCGTTATATAAAGATATAAAAGAACGACCTATTAACATTTGGTTCATTTCTCTGTAAGAGGAAATGGGCCTGAGGAATAGCAACTGTCTCTCCCTAATATGAAACCAATTCCAGCTCCATTCACTGCAGGTAAATATCAAAGCTATTAGCTTATGCAGCCGCCACTCACTCAAATAGCTGCCGCGTGTAAAGGAAATAAGAAAACGCGTGACCTGAGGAAGTCATTGACAAGAAGATTTCGGGCCTTTAAACGTTGCTTTACCGGTCTCCCAGCATCCATTAGCAGCAGTCATGGCATCAGGGTTACGATATTCATGCGCTGATTGTTTCTCCGCGGCCTGCCTCTCCTTTGTTAAAGGCCAACAACTTTTATCGCCCTTAGTCGAAGAAAGTTTATACATCAATCGGTTTCCTTCTTTTTTTTTAAGTCTCCTAATGCACTTTAGGGTTAATGGGGGACGGTTCCCTTTTATATGACGTCCATGTATGCGATTTCTGCCAAGTCCCATAAACTCCCACGTCATTGTCCGCCGCCGCCGGTGGTGTTGTTGTTGATGTTGCTATTATAACGAAGGAGGAATCAGTGCGGCTGGGTTCAGTGTAGCTTGTTGCCAGTTATTATCTGTTTAGACCGAGAAAATCCATTAACGTAGCTGTTATAACTGGGACTAAGTGCCCCCCCTTCCCCTGTCCAAGTCGGTTGGCTTCAGCCTCTGGGCAGCCGTCGCCTTTCTACTGAAGAAACTGAGAGATGCAGAGTGAAGGATTGCCATTTCACCAAACGTTCAATGGAGGTGCAGCTGGGTGCAATAACAGTTTAAGTTGAACACATATGTTTTAAGAAAAACTGTGTGTCAAAGTTTTAGAACAATGTAGAAATTTTAATAATAAATATACTCGCATCATTTGTTTTATATAATATTTTAGACTGTATTAATTATTCAAATCCAATATCAGTTATAATTTAAACAGAACCCATTTTTAAATATTTGTAAATGAAATATGAAAAACGGAAGTCGTTATTGCATAGAAAGTCTGAGACCTTTTAAATTAGAGTATCTAGGCATTAAAAGGAGAAGTCCACACCTGTGGAGTAAAGGCTGGTTCACAATAAACCGGGAACGGGAACCAGAATGAAAACGAGAAGGAGAGGGCGTGAATATGAACATTTTTGATTCACAATAAACCGAGAACGTAGACGACTATGCATATCGATATGCATGTCAATAACGATATGTAAAGTCGATATTACGCATTCTGATGTTATTTGTGTATAATTGACCAATGGCGTTCTCTCATGAGTACAAGGCAGCCAACATAAACACAGATTAACCAACTTTGAAATTTCAACTGAAACAGTTCATTAGGTACGGTTTATGCCCATGCATCTTTATTATCACAACCTATTTTAAGTCTACCATAACGTAAAATAATTAGAGAAGAAACATTTGTAATAGAACAAAAATGAACACAACAGTAGTTATTGAATTGAAGCATGAATATGTAGTGTGTAATACAACCAATTATTTATTTATTTGCAAATGGCTTTTAAGAAACCCGAAGGTTCATTGCCGCCCTCATATAAGCCCGCCATCGGTCCCTATCCTGTGCAAAATTAATCCAGTCTCTATCATCATATCCCACCTCCCTCAAATCCATTTTAATATTATCCTCCCATCTACGTCTCGGCCTCCCCAAAGGTATTTTTCCCTCCGGTCTCCCAATTAACACTCTATATGCATTTCTGGATTCGCCCAGGATACGTGCTACAATACAGTAATAAAATATGATTCGCTTCCGATCGGTGTTCAAAGATGCAGCTATTGAAAGCCACGTATTCTCCTTCATTTTCTCATCTTTATACGAGGCGCGCCGCTTATCGTAAACGTGAGGATTTTCCTCAACACTCAATATTAGAATCTCATCAAATAAAACTTGCTCCATGATGCACAGCACAGAACAAAATAATGCATAGGTTATGTCACGGTCTTCTTGCTACAAAATATACGACGACAAAATAGCTTTTAGATGGCAATAGAATGAATCTAGTGGGCTGTGATCGGAAACGTGGACGCTAAAGTTGAAACTTGGCAAACTCTTCGTTCCCGATCCCGGGCTCCGGCAAGCTTTTCGTTAATTGTGAATGCTCACATTTAAATGTACACATTTTAACAATTTTACCGTTTTCGTTTCCGTTCCGATTCTCGTTTCCGGTTTATTGTGAACCAGCCTTAACGGTCAGCGCGTCTGGCCGGGAAACCAGGTAGCCCGGGTTTGAATCCCGGTCGGGGCAAGTTACCTGGTTGAGGTTTTTTCCGGGGTTTTCCCTCAACCCAATACGAGCAAAGGCTGGGTAACTTTCGGTGCTGAACTCATTTCACCGGCATTATCACTTTCATTTCATTCAGACGCTACATAACCTCAGATGTTGATACAGCGTCGTAAAATAACCAAATTAAATAAATTAAAACGAGAAGAAAAGTGTTATACTACTAACTAACATACACGATCTTTATAGAATGAATGATACACCTAATAAATAATATACTGTACATTATAACTTAAGCTTAACAAAATAATGCACAATAAGAATTTTTACCCGATAAGCCCTTACACTTTCTATGGAAATATAGCTAGTGTAAAAACAAAAGAACATTTCTTTTAAATTTCTAATAAGAAAAACAGAAGATGTATCAAGAAAATCAATTCTGAAACTATGCTACAGATGAAAACTCCTCTACTATAGTGTCAAATATTCTTATTCTTTATCAAAGATTTTACTTTCAGAATGATTTTCGTTCAGCTGATTCAGAATCCAAAATATTTTGAAGAGAACATGCATTTTCTAGTTTCAAGAATTTCAATAAAGAAATAGGCTAATATAATTTTTCTTTGACTATTACACTCTTACTACGTCATACTACTTTTGACCAATAAAACGGTACGAAAGGACCTATTTCAACCAATCATGGCTGCTTATCGCACAATTTTATCGCGTCCCTAGCATTTGTTTAATTTTATCGCGTCCCTAGCATTTGTTTCTTTGTTTGCCAACATTTGAAACTGCGCTGGTCTGGACGTCAAAAATATATATATATAAAATTACAAACCACTCCAGTCGATGCACAGCAGTTTCAAATATGACTCGCATTGGCATTCAAGAACAAGAATTAATAAAAATCACTGATCATACCTATGCATCTTCTGAAATCCGATTTACAAATAAATGAAGAGCACCATTCGGAAATCCTGAATAAGTTGAATACACCATGTAGGCCTACATCAACGAGTTCCACTTCTATTACGCACACGTCCAATATAACATCAATTGAACCACCAACCACATTCAAATTTGAAAATTGTACATTCAATAATTATTCCTTTTAAAATTATTCATGTTTATTTTTTATGTCATCGTCGTTAATTAAAACTTTTCTAACACTTGTGTATATTAGTTAGGTTATGTTATAGCTTCTGCTATATGATATTATGGATAGTCACGTATCAGAGATTGTTTAATACTAAGATTTATTGAAAACCATCTGTCAAGTGACGTTGATTACTGGGATCCTGATGATTGAAGTGGAATGCAAATGTTTTAATAAAAATGAAACTGAATCAACAAAGCCTTCTTGACTAGCAACATTGCCATCGAGAACTTCTCGACGAGAAGGCATTGCTAGTAATCATAACTCACTACTGCCATCTAGCATGCATCTAGCGTAATATTTGTAATGTTGAGATGGTACAATAATACATTTGAAGACAGTTGTATTTTCGTAAGTCAATTAATATTTTATTGTATTGGAGTACTTCGTTACTTCTAATCTTTATATACTTTCTTCTAATCGTGTAATAGTCAATTAAATCCCACTCGAGTTTTGATTTTCTCTAGATAAATCAAAACGTCTAGTGAGATTACTGTTGATAATTTAAGCCGGGACGACGGGGATTTTTTTAGATTAAGTTCTTCCTCTGATGGTATATTATGTCCTACTGAAAAATGGTATTGTAAGTACAAGATACTGACAAAGACCCTGAAGTATAAAACACGAGAGCAACATGTTTATCTTGCGAATTTTGAACCTTTCGCCTTAGCACAGCACTTCACATAATGAACTCTCCTTCCATTTATTTTTTTTTTATTTTAGTTGGTTATTTAACGACGCTGTATCAACTACTAGGTTATTTAGCGTCGATGGGATTGGTGATAGCGAGATGATATTTGGCGAGATGAGGCCGAGGATTCGCCATAGATTACCTTGCATTCACATTACGGTTGGGGAAAACCTCGGAAAAAACCCAACCAGGTAATCAGCCCAAGCGGGGATCGAACCCGTGCCCTCCTTCCATTTAGAGTCAACGAAATGAAATAGTACAACTTTCACAGTCGATAGAGAAGACATGGAAGATTATGAAAATGCCATCGCCGCAATAACGACTTAAGTAGATTTAAGTTGTTATTGCATTCAGCACCTCAATTATTGTGTTCTTAAGTTGGCCACGCAAATCTAGCAGGACAAAATTAATAACTTCTCTCCTGTATAACAGATTTGTATTAAACTTTCTACAGGATTTACGGGTAACATACGTGTATAATATGTTTTTGTTTACAAACTCTGATTTAGTTTCTATAAGAGTAAGCAAATCTGGCTTTCAGGTATGGCTCCCTGTGAAACTAACTTAAATAATTCAGAATTAGAAAATTTCATTAATAATTATTCTCGGTGTCTCCGAAAGGCTACTAGATTCCAATAAAAAGTATTTGCGTACTAAAAATATTCATAAAGTACCAAATCTAGTTCTAAAGTACTAGCTTCGAAAAATGTCTACTTTTTAACAAATATCAATGCAGATCTTAGATTGGACGCAAATCGCTAAGTCATGCAGGATATATTTTTATTGCGTAAACTAGTGGTTTAACAAAGCTTGAAGTCCACCACTGTGGAGTAATAGTTAACATGCCTGATCGTGAAACGAATGGACCCGGGTTAAAATCCTGGTTGGGACAAGTTACCTGGCAGAGATTTTTTCCGAGGTTTTCTCTCGACTCATTAAGAACAAATGCTGGGTAACTTTCGGCACTGGACCCTGGACTCATTTCGCCGATATTATCAACTTCATCCCACTCAGACGCTAGATAACCATAGTAGTTGATAAATCGTCGCAAAATAACCAACCTAAAAAAGAAACACTGCCTGAGTTACTGTAACTGTTGCAAGAAAGATACTTCGCGACGTCTTTTGGTAATGTCTGAACTTTAAACGTATCTGTGTTTGTTAGAGCAATAATTTTTGCTCATTTATTGAATTGACTTCTCATTTGAGGCATTTCAACAGCTGTTATGATTTTAATTTTCATATTCTATGACGGCTTTCAAAGCAATGATTACATAAAATATATACTGCGTCAAAATTGCTGTGCTTATTTTGATTGTAACTAATACGTGTGTGTGTGAACAGTATTCTGTATCGCAAAACAAACGTATTTATTGTGCATATTAATACCAAGTAACCAGTTTAATAATCTGCTACTTCAACACCGCAGTACAAAGCTTCGACATTCGACCCGTCACAATTTGCTCTCTCGTTATCGACACCGTTCCATTACGCCTCGTATTCGACTGACTCGCGTGTCGCTTTCAATTGGGTGTCCTCATGAATTTCTTGTGATCCTTCCTAGTAAGCTATGTCTGGGGAAATGTCGAGACGTTACCCTAATTTCGGACAGCAACTGCGCCAATGCCATATTAAATCAGATCACTGATATTAAGAGGACAAGAATAATGAGAGACATGTGATATGTAAATTACTAGCCAGTACTGGGAAAATATGTGGTGCAACGTTTTTAGTTAGTGTACTGGACGTGTTCTAACAAAAGCTAACTTTTAATTCGTCTCATATCCTGATTTTTACACGGTAAAATCTGGTAGGGTATTTTTTTATTATCCAATTTAATAAACCCTATTTCACCCTGAGGTATATTAGGGTTGTAGTTGGCATCAAAATATATTTTATAAGTAACAAATAATAATAAAATTATAATACAAAATTGTTGTCAAGGTTACAATTCACATGAATTATGTACAAGAATGCACCTTAATGAAAGAATGGATCGTTTCATACAGCCTCAAGGCATGTCTCTATATTTATATCTAATGGTTATGGGAAGAAATATATAACTATTAAACATGTTATTTTAGAAGCAATAAATAGCTATACTAAGGGATGGCTTAAAATTTATTAATTAAATACATTATTTAGTAACAACAATTGGCAATAATCAGGTATTACAAGAAATGGCTCAAAATTAGAAATCAAATGCATAATTAAAATAAAATTTAAAACCAATAGTACAATATAGTATGCGAAATTGAAGACTTACAGTTTCATTATAGTTGATTAGAACTAATAAGATTTTTTTCCCCCCGGAATAATTTAACATTTTAAAGTTTCACGAATATTCTATTCAAGAAGGACATGAAATACTTATATGATTTGGAGTTGGTAAGTATACTGGTTAACGGTTTGGTAAATGTATAATTTAAAGTGTTCAGTAACAACTCAAGCTCGTATCTTTCACGGCAAAAGACTGGACAATCATATAATACATGTTTGACATCTTGAGATTCCTCCCCACAAATGCAAGTTGCATCGTCTTTAATATGGAATCTATGTAAGTATTCCCCGAATTTTCCATGCCCAGTCAAAAACTGTGTCAGTACGAAATTTGGCGTTATTACTTTACATTTATTACGATCATAGACCGTTGGAAAATACAGCTCTTTTGTAAGAATTCCCTTATCACTATTGACCCATCTTTCGTTCCATTCTTGCATATAATGTTCTTTGGCTACCTTTTTGATATACGATAGCGGACATAAATTGTACGACAGTGGCACATCAGAGTTGGCTGCCATCTTTGCCAATTCATCGGCTCTCTCATTTCCAACTATCCCAGTGTGCCCTCTGACCCAAGTTATACAAATATGGACGGCACTTTTCATTATTAAAGTTCTTATCTCTGAGGCTATAATGTTAGTGTTATATTTATCATTAATTGATATTACCGCTGACTGCGAGCCACTGTGAACCAAGCGCTGTAACCAGACTGACTACACCATTTGATTGCTTCTCGCAAAGCCAATAGTTCCGCCTGAAACACTGAGCACTCTGAGGAGAGTTGAAGATAGTTGAGGTGTGTTCGCTGTCGTTCCTGTAGGCAACAAAGGCACAGCCTACTTTGGCATTTTGATTCGACAGTTTATCCAAACGCGATCCATCTGTATAGATCATACAGTCATGGGAATCTGCATCACAAGTTTCTTTGAGACAGGGTATGTATAAAGATGGATGCCCTGCCTGGAGAGGATTTGCTGGTTAATTTAATGGATCTTAAATAAATAAAGTAATCAGAAAATACTTTTTTTTTTTCCCTGATAGAGTCGGTCCCCATCCTCAGCAAGATTAATCCAGTCTCTACCATCATATCCCACCTCCCTCAAATCCATTTTAATATTATCCTCCCATCTATGTCTCCCAAAGGTCTTTTCCCTCAGGTCTCCTAACTAAAACTCTATACATACAGTTTCTAGATTCACCCATAAGTGCTAGCCTACATGCCTTACCCATCTGAAACGTCTGGATTTAATGTTCCTGATTATGTTAGGTGAAGACTGCAATGCATGCATTCTGCGTTGTGTAACTTTCTCCATTCACCTATAACTTCATCCCTTTTAGCCTCAAACATTTTTCTAAGCACCTTATTCTCAAACGCTCTTATCCTCTGTTCCTCTCTTAAAGTGAGAGTCCAAGTTTCACAACCATAAAGAACAACCGGTAATATAACTGTTTTATAAATTCTAACTTTCAGATTTTTTGACGGCAAACTGGATGACAAACGCTTCTCAACCGAATAATAGCAGACATTTTCCATATTTATTTTGTGTTTAATTTTCTCTGGAGTGTCATTTATATTTGTTACTGTTGCTCTAAAGAATTTGAATTTTTCCACCTTTTCAAACGATAAATTTACAATTTTCATATTTCCATTTCGTCGTACTTTTCTCGGGTCACGAAATATAATCATTAATCACATATTTTCTTTTTTTTCTTTTCCGGGATTTACTTCCAAACCTATCTCATTACTTGCTTCAAGTAAAATTTTCGTGTTTACCCTAATAATAATCTGTGGATTATCTCCTAACATATTCACGTTATCCACATAAACAAGCAGCTGATGTAACTCGTTTAATTCCAAACCCTCTCTGTTATCCTGGACTTTCCTAACGTAATGACTAATGACTTATTCTAGAGCAAAGTTAAAAAGTAAAGGTGATAGTGCATCTCTGTGCTGTAGTTCGTAGTAAATTGGAAAAGCGTCAGACGGAAACTGGCCTATACGCACTCTGCTGTACGTGCCACTAAGATACATTTTAATTAATTAATTTATCTATTTATTATTTTGCTAGTAATTGTAACATAAAATATAATATATACAGAAAACTTTAGCTCGCCCCTGAAAGAGTAGAACTCGTGCTCAGAGGCGGATTCCTGAATTGATATTAATAATTATACAACACATTTTGTCTTATGTTTACTATGCAATTATAGTATATAAATTTAAATTTACAATTTTTCAATTTTTATAAAATCCATACATAACTTTTTAAATTTAATATTAGAACTATTAGAATTGACAAGATTAGCATATTTAAATATCAATTTGTTATATATTCTTGGGCCTAAATTACTACTATGATTAAATAGCCTACTGTAACAGTGTTGTACAGAGTGATTTATATAGAACTGACACATTTCTTTCTTTAATTATTCCGTTGGAAATTCATTCAATGACACAATTGTAGCACCAAATTAAGCAGAATGTTCTGGAGTTTCGATTCCTTGTCACTAGATGGGCAGATGTTTATGTTTTATTCCTATTGTTGGCAGCACTGACCCAATTTTAGCACCAAATTAAGCAGAATATTCTGGAGTTTCGATTCCTTGTCACTAGATGCGCAGATGTTTATGTTTTATTCCTATTGTTGGCAGCACTAGATGCGCAGATGTTTATGTTTTATTCCTATTGTTGGCAGCTGTTTTCGACATTTTGTGTCAACGTGTAAATGCAGTACACATTAAATCAACGACTCTTCCTTGTGAAGCAATACTGGATTACGAATTCAATTATAGCTACTCAAAGGGCATACCAGAGAGAATTTGGTGTTCGCAATCCTTCCAAAAGAAACACAATACTGGGACTGGTAAACAAATTGGAAATAACTGGATCTCTGGTGAATGAAAAGGGCAAGCATCGTTCAGCTAGGCTTCCCACGGTTGTTGTTGACGTAAGAGCACGACTGGAGCAGTCACCCAAAAAATCATTAAGACGTTTGTCGCAGGAGGCAGGGTACACCTACTCAATGTGTCAGAGAGCCTAAAGCAATATAGGGTTACGGTTGTTCATCAGCTACAGGAACCAGATAAGGATAAAAGATTGAATTATTGTCGTTGGTTTCAGACGTTCATTGTGCAAAATCCTGCCATATTGTCCATCATATGGTTCACAGATGAAGCATGGTTCCATTTATCCGGTTATGTGACGACCGAATAATTTACAGGAACCTGTGGCCACCGAGATCTCCGGATTTGACAACGCCGGACTTCTTTCTATGGGGTTACTTAAAAGACAGGGTTTACGCCACACGTCCCCAGACATTGGACGATCTGAAGCACAACATCACACAGGAGATTCAAGCTATTGACAACAGAGTCCTCCAACGAGTGGCCAGTAACATGGAACGACGTGTTGAGTTGTGCCTTATGCAGGATGGAGGGCATTTTCAACATTTGCTATAGAGGTAAATAATCTCCCAAAATTCCTCTACATTTTAGGCATAATAAGTTGTCGCTAGCACAATTCGTTTTGAAACAGTGAAAGAAATGTGTCAGTTCTATATAAATCACTCTGTATTTTGGTTCAAACAATCTTAAAGAATTCATACCTTTTGTTTCATAACTATGAGAATACAATTCAAAATTATTTCGATTTTTGTGTATGAAATTTATTAATACAATATAATAAATTTGTCTTATGTTAAGTACATTAAAATCCAAAAACAAATTTTGAGATGGAAAATCAATAGGTTTATGAAGACATATTTTAATTTTTTTCTTCTGTAATAAATAAAGTGGATTAAAATTGGATTTAAATGAGCTACCCCATCCTATAAATCCATACATAATTACCGATTGAAATAAAGTTAAATATATTGTGCGTAATAAACTTATTGACAAGCAATTCCTCAATAAAACAAAATAGTATACTTTTTTACGTAATTTATTACAAAGGTAATTAATGTGTTGGTTCCATTTTAAATGATTATCGAAAATTATGCCTAAATACTTAACTTCAGAGGACTCTTTAATAATCGGACTACTTTCTTGGGAATACCAAATTCAATAAGAATATTATATAAAATTTCTCTCTTGCTTTTTTGAAATCTATGAATAACTGATGTACCCTTATACTTCCATTTTTCTGCAATATCCGTCGAATAGAAATTATTATTATTATTATTATTATTATTATTATTATTATTATTATTATTATTATTATTATTATGTAGCAATAAATGCTGCCTAATAAACGCACCGATTCGCTTCTATATAAATCTATATCGTTATGAATTGTCCCAAGTTGGAGGATGTAAAAAGTGTCCGCCTCGTATCGGAGACTTCCAGGAAGCTGCAAACAAATACATTCTCTTCTCTTCCTCGGAACTTGCAGCAGCAGCGCTGTGTAGAGGCGGAGGTTTTGAAATGAATATCAGAAGATGAATGCAGCAAGCAACATCACAAGACGAAAAGACATTGGTTGTAGGAAGAGAAGAAATCTGTGAGAAGAATAGCCTTGTGGGTGGAAAGCAGGCGGTAGCTACAGGGCGGGGCTCTGGGAATATCACGGCGGCGGTGGGATGGGACGAGGGGAGGCAATTTGAAATGAAAAGAATAGGAGGCTGCCTGCCTGCCTGCCTGTTCGAAATTTGAAAGATCGCCAAGTAAAGCAAGTGAGCGGAGCAAGGAAAAGAAGCTAAAAAGAGACGGGAGAATCGTGTCCTGATAGAGCGATGAGAGATGTGCTGGAGAGATGGATAAGATATTACCCACAACTGCGAATTGGAGAGGGATGAAAGCTATTGATGTTACGTGGGTACAGTGCCAGAAACTAAACATTGAATTACTAGTTATCCGCAATATTCTGACAGGCCTTTACGAATCTTTGTGTTCCGAAACTGCAGACGGGCTATTCCATATGAAATCGATCAGTAAAAAACCTCGCTTTTTTTATACTCTAATTTTTTCCCTATTTATACAAGGTGCTGAGGAGAGTGCATTTTAAAAAATATACTATCGAAAGTCAAACGGTTTTCGTATTATTGAGCGACAAATTTAGTGTATTTTATAAAAACAAGCCTCTTTCAGTAGGTTATGTTACGAAGTAATCCTTATTTTTATTGTACACAGAGAGACAGATAATCTGATTTTACTTACTTTTAGGCTTTTTGCCAATTTGTAAGAATGTAAAAAAATATTGAGAAAAAAACCTTGCATTATTAAGAGGGATTCGTCATCGTTTGGTTAGTGGTACGGCAATAAGTTTCGAGAGTATTAAATATATTATTTTCACACGCCTAGACTTGAACGGTGCAGTACCGCACGCACTGGCCGAGAGCTGAAGATAAGCGAGCGTTGGGCGTCATTTTACTCCTGTGTTTATGAAAACCTGTGATAAAGCTAGCACAGCCTTGCGCTGCTAGACGACACATCACATGTTTGTCTCCTGGCATTGCTTGTCTCGGCTAGCTCCCGCCTCACAGTCAGCTGGTTAGTTCACGCGCGTACTATTTATTTTCATTATTTGATATTTTCAATACTTTCTTATCAACGTGCTATCAGTAAAAAATATGTGTTTATTTGTACTTTCAATGCGGAATCTAACTATATATTTTAAAAATATTTTTTCCTTGGCAAAGGCGTTTTATTGAGGAAAAATCTAAATTTCTCCATTTTCATAAAAAGTAAGAAAATCTGTTTATATGTCAATATAAACTTAATTTTCTCAGCATCAAAATAAAAACCATGATTTTGATCATTGAGTGAAAGGGTTTCGGAGCTACAACAGTTTAAATTTGCAAATTTTATGAAAATACGATAAATTTAAATATTTTAAATTTAAACACTATGAAGTTCTGATGCCTCAAACTTTGTACAAAGTACTGTATCACAGTTCTCTACGCACAAAAAATTTTTATTGTATTTAGAAATTGTAAGGTCAATTTTCTCTATCTTTCGGTCGATTTGAGATGGAATAGCTCAGATGGTCAGAGATCTGAGCTGGGATCACTCTGCTAAGTCTATAATGTGACACAGTGCATCTTGTGAATGCCAGATACTTTATACTTCGCAGTTTTTAATTAATCCATCCGTCGTCCTGGCATTGCACCCAGTCGATTAAAATTAACGTTTGTAATTAAAAGTCTTTCGAATTAAATAGAGTTGGTTCTCTATGAGGAACACAATTTTTTGACGTGCCGTGAATTCAGAACTCGTTTCTGTTGCTCCAGAACACAATATAATAAATAATTGGACCGATTTTATTTTTAATGTATATTAATGGCATTTTAATGATAGACCTTAAAGAACATGAAGGTGATTTATATTCGTATGCTGATAATACAGTTTTACTTCTTAGTGGAAAAACTTGGACTGATGCTTATTATAATGCAAATTGCGGCTTAAAATTAATAAAAAAAAATGGTTCCATTTAAATTCTCTTGTAATTAATGAAGATAAAACAATAGCTATCCCATTTTCTTTAAATAAACCGATTTCATCTATACTAAAAATTAAAATGCATAATTTTGACTGTTCCGATATAAAATGCAATTGTTCAGTTATTAATGAAGTTAATGAGGTTAAATATTTATCATTTAAAATGGAAGAATCATATTCATTATATTTGCAATAATTTACGTAAAACATTATATTACTTTATAGTTCTAATAAATATTTTGTAAATTAAGTATTTACGTACAATATATTTAGCATTATTTCAATCTATATTTATGTATACTATTATAGGTTGGGGTGGAACTTATAAATCCAACCTTCATCCGTTAATTTTACTACAGAAAAAAGTATTAAAAATTTATTTAAAACAGTAGAAAGATTACTCGACTGAATTGTTGTTTAAACATTTAAAACTTTTCAACATTAATCAAATTTATTATCTTATTTTATTTAAATATTTTCACAGAAATCTTAATAACTTTGAACGGTATATACATAAATATAGAACTAAAGATATGAATTCTCTGCGTTTATTTGAACCTAAATGTGAAACCAATGCAGCTTTTTCATCATAGCATGAGTCAAGGCCCAAATTATTATTGAAATATTGTTCTAATATTATTTTAATCACTAATCCTCTCCAAATTAATAAGAAAATAAAAAAAAAACAAACTGTATTGGATTTATAGTTTGTATTTAAAGATATTTAACACTTTTCAATCTGTAATTTATTCATTCTCAATCTTATTTTTGTTTGTTTGGAATCCCCTCCTAATCACGTGTCTTATTCATTCAGGAGTTGGCTAGTTTATATTATATTAACTTGTATTCATTTGAAATTTACTAGCAATAAAATAAATAAATAAACAAATAAACAAATAAATATTTCTTCTTTTCTTCTCACACAAAGAAAATTATTATTTTACAGTATAATCTAAATTGAGACATGACATGTAATGTTAAGCAATTATTTTCTGTATCGGTACTAGAAATATATATTAAGTTATATCTGTAAACGTGAAAATTTATTTTATGCCCTACTGTGACTAAATGTTTACATGATTAGGTAAGAAATCACTTCATTCTCCATTTCCCATTCCCCTCGATCTACAAACACAGTCGTCCAAGCGTTTGTAACTTCATGCCTTTCGGTACCCTGGACCGAGGCCTGCTAATCACACAATCAGATAATTGGGAGTACGATATATAGTGTTACAGTATTGTCTGATATGTTTCTATCAGCATTGTCTGACATTTTTCTTTCATTTATTTTGTGAATAAAATGCGACTCGGAACATTTATGTAAATAAAATAGCCTCTCAATTTTCGTCAAAGACAAGCTGTAGAGCTGGTCTGTCAGCTTCGCTTCATACTCACAACAAAGATGCGTGGGTACTTTCAAAAACACCTGCCACGTTTATTCCTAGCTCGTGTGTATTTATAAAACTGGATTTCTGTTGACCACGTTGCAGTTAGCATGCGCTAGTACTCCCCACAACATGCTGTGTTCCGCCTACAAGTTTTGCGAATAAACCATTCGAGAACACTAGTTGCACTTCACTTTGAATAGACCTATTGGAAGAGAACTGCATTCCCCTGTCCCGTAATCGTATCCCATTTCCTAGACCTTCCCACGTCATGTATAATGAACATTTAATTTCCATTTATTTTAAATGTGCTCACAGCTGGGTGTCGATTATAGAATGTTGTTACTCGTACAATATCATTCACACACTATAAAGTTCAAATCTTAAAGTAATGTAAATTGTAAGTTTATAACTGTTGACATCATCATCATCATCATCATCATCATCATCATCATCATCATCATCATCATCAACAGCACCACTATCATTTTGGAAGTCGATTCTTAAGTCGCGAACTTGGCTTCATCCATCACGAATGCCATATTCGGGAATTGAACTAGAACTCGCTTGCATGATACTGTCAGGAGCAAGCCGTTAGTCACTAAGGCTGACAGACTGCATTTACTTATTTATCTGTTTTCATTTATGTATTTATTTTATTGTTTTATTTTTGTCAAGTTACGAATAAATAGAGGATAAACCCAATTACAATGTTAACATTTACACCAATATTAATTAACAATTTTTTAAAAAATAAGCTTATGTATTTATGACTAATTTATAAGTTTCTAGATTTGTATGTGTAATAGGTATAATTAGAGTGTCAATCGATTAAAAATGTTGATCATTTAACCGGAAGCCTTTAATCGATTAAGGGGAGGAGGCGGTATTTTTGGTAAAAAAAAATGAGTAAATTTTCAAAAAAAAATTCTTAAAAATATTCTGTGATATGAGTGGAATATATTGCATAACAATTTGTGGGTATTTCTACCCTTATCGGATGTTGAGAAACCATTTGTAAACTTCCTGCACTCTGGATTTTTAATTCACACGACCCCTTTGATTGTTGTTTCCGGTAACTTCATTTTCTTGCTACATTGCCACATAAAAATAGATATAATTTCTGAACTATTAGAGATACATACATGACATTTAGAACAAAAAAATTTTCTAGGCTATTAGGAAACTTTTCTCTGCAACAGAATTTTGCTACTTAATTTCATTTTAAAAATATATATCTGTCTTTTCGCAAAAAAGGGAATAAAAAGTGTTGTTGTTTAGTCAGCTGTCTGAAATCAGGTCTGAACCTCATAAGTGACATCAAGAATGCACCATTTATGAGGCAACTAGGCAGGGGATAATGGGGTAGGGTGGCCAGTTTCTTTCCCCCTCCAAATCATACATCGCCGAATAGTTTCATATTACACTAGTCAGACTTCAGATGCATACAAACAATTGTTCTTTCTCTGATACATATCGAATAAGTGTTATTAAAATTTGATTGTTTATATTACACATGTAGGGACTAATATCAAAATTCTGTTACAGACAGTGTGTAGAGCATGCTATTACAAGTGAAAAGTGAAAAAACTGTTTGAATTTATCTTTAAAATTGGCTTAGATATATCGATTTTAGTAAAATCCAACATTGGGTACATTTTTTTTTCAAATCTCGGCTCCAAAATATTTTTTTTTCAAAACATTTATATTTGATTGAGTTGCTATAGCCACGAGCTCGCTACGTACAAAAAAAAATATTTTACTCCAAATAGGGAAAGAGTTTTAAAAAATACAGTCCTCTCCCCTTAATCTAGCAGTACTTTAGTATGGGTATTTATTTAACCAGGTAGATATATGGCCATCAAGCATTTCCTGGAACCTAATAGAATATTTTATCGTGTGTAATCATATAGTATATATTTTACCTAATACATATCTAAACCCAGTACATTCATTCATAGTGTTCTGTCCAATGGTAGGCCTTTCTCTGCAAACTCAGCATTCTACAATCTTCCCTATTTCCTACCTCCCTCATAGTCTCCGCATATGACCCGTATATTATCATAATGCCGTCTCATCATCTGATATCTTCTTCTGCCCCGAACTTTTCTCCCGTTCACCATTCCTTCCAGTACATCCTTCAGTAGGTAGTTTCTTCTCAATCAGTGTCCCAGCCAATTATTTTAAATTCTTCCTGATTAGTTTCAGCATCATTCTTTCTTCGCCCACTCTTCATTTGTTATTTTGTCGGTCCATTTCGCACGCTCCATTCATCTCCATATCCACATTTCAAAATAAGCTTCTAGTCGCTTTTCTTCACTTCGTGGTGATGTCCACGTTTCTGCCCCCACACAATACCACACTCCACATAAAGCACTTCACTAGTATTTTCCTTAGTAGCCCTACTTTTTCCAGATTTCCACAGAAGGTGCTCCTTTTTCTATTAAAAGCTTCCTTTGCCATTGCTATCCTCCTTTTAACTTCCTGGCAGCAGCTCATGTTACTGCTTATAGTACACCTCAAGTGTTTGAAGCTGTCCACTTGCTCTACCGCTTCATTTAGAATTCGCACGTTTACCTTCTTTATTTTTCTTCAGATAACTATGTCTTCGTCTTGTTCCCCTTTTTCTTCATTCTATACTGTTCACAGCTGCCACTTAGCTTCAGTCGCGTATTCCTTAGTATCATCTCCTCTTTTGCTAATAACGCTACATCACCTACAAATCTTTAGACACATGTGCTTCTAGACCAAACTGTAAAACAAAAATTGGACTTAAATAAAAAACTAAAGATTATATACAATAAAAAAAAGTAAAATCCGAATTTCTCCATACATTTTAACCAAGTCACAACGTATTTTCAACACAACTCCTACTCATCAACTCTCAACTCTTAAAGTAAACATCAAAATCACGGAGCAAGAAAAAAAAAAACTGAGGCATTAGCCATTGGTGTATAATAAAATTATCTCGATTTATTTATTTTTATTACTGGTTTAGGTGTATTAATTTAAGTAAAGTTAATAAGTAGTTTAATATAAAATATTGATTTGTGGTGTCAGTGATATAATTTATTTATCTCTCTTATATTCCAATTAAATCATTAACAGAAAAAAATAACTAAAATAAAATCATAAATTTAAAATGATAAGTAATTTATTCTCATTCTCTTATCTCAATATTAAAAAAAATTAGAATAGCCACACGGTTCATCCACATCAATGTTCGTAACATATGCTCTGCAAACATTTCGCAAGGAGATGTTGCACCATTATGTGTACATGTTATAGGTGTGCTTGTATTTGAAGCTGATCGAAACAAGTGGTACCAGCAATCGGTTGTAGTGTATTATTGCATAAAACTTGACATATAAAAATGGAGTCGGTTGGTTGGTCGGTTCTCTTTATTGTTTTCTAGTGTTTTTATCGCTCGGATCAATACCCAATCTTGAACCTCTCCGCAACCCACTGGTTCACTGCGTGATGGGAACAAGTCAGACAAGAAGAATCCAAACGCCGGATGCGTTAGGTAGGATGGGACATGCATTATAGAACAGGCTGTGGTTTTACCTGTATGAATGTTAAAACGAAACCGTGAACTCAACTGCCTCTTACTAAAAACATATCAATATATGAATACAGTTCTGCGAATCAAAGGGAAGATCGAAAGTAATTCTGTGGCCGGGAGGAAAAAGGTCTTAAGTAAAACTTTTTTTACTTTTCAGGAGAGCAGTAGAAAGATTGAAATTGGTGTCAATTATGGAGTTCTTTAATTAAAAGGTTTTTCCTGGATATTATTTGTTTATATTTCTTATAAAATAGGCAATGTTGCTCATTTAACAATTTTCTTGATCATTTCCAAAAATAGCCGCACTTAAGCCCTTTTAAGACTAGAACCCAAACTGAGTAGAAGGGACTATTTAAACATAAGATCTTTTTCATGTCAAAATAAATGGGAAATGTAAATTACTAGGAATGCAATAGTAATATGCGTTACAAGAGCGGTATGTTGACGTTTTCATGTTCGAGGAAAAGATTGAAAAAGCGAAACGTAGTTGAAGCTTTTTTAATTTCCGAGGACATGAAAACAAACATACCGCTCGTGTATCGTACATTATTTTGTGCGAAGATCGTTTATTACATACCTGAAAGAGGAATTTCTAATTAGTTGCAATGAAATCTCCATCTTGGTTTCTGTTCAATGACGGCAACTTTGGAAAACAAATATATCTATCTTCAACATTGTTCCTATAAAATGTTTTCTGTGTTTACTATACTGCAGCAGGCCGTGATATACGTCTGTCTTTTTTTTTTTTTTCCCCCAGTCTATGATGAGTCTGGAATCTCGTTGATTTTTTCACGGCTTCCTTAATGTTACTTGCATTACAAATGCAGTAACTTTTGTGGTGTTGTAGAGTTTACTTAATTTTTGCAAATATTTAAAAACAATAATTAACACTGCAATTTAGGTGAAATTACAGTGGTAAGTTTTCAATTTATAATTATTACTATATTGAATGTCTTTAAAAATAATATGTTAAAAGCCTAAAGCAATAAAATGAATATGACGCTTAAGCGATAAGAATAGTGAAATTGTTATGTGTGTTAGGTTGGGAATATTGAATGTGGAATTTTAGACTTTTCGCGGATTGGTTTTGTGCGGAAAGCAAGCAAATACGCACGATCTCGCACAAAATATATAGGACTCTTTACCTGCTCCTTAAAGTTTTAAAAGGAAAGGGCATCAGTATGTGATTAAAGAGCTAAAATACAAGTTAGACCTTTTTAATAGGGAAGCATGAAAAGTAAACATGTGATATTTGTAAGGAATAAAGTATTAAATATTGTGACAGCGACGTGAGATTCGAACTCACGACCAGCGTCCCGCAAGAGAGAAGATCGCGCGGAGCACTTTGGGTTGGCGCGCGGCGGAGAGGGGAAAGGGCCAACGCGGCGAGAGAGTGGAGAGAGAGTGCGCGCGCATCTGGTGCTGGTAGAGAGGAGAGGGCTCTGGATTTTTCTGGAGTGCCATCTCTAGAGACGCGTGGAACTTTCGAGGCTACGTCGCTGTGGTTATAAATTACGGACGCGAAGGAACGACAGCAGTTTTCAGTTGATTAGTCAGCCAGTCAGTGAGAAAGCCAGAGCAAGCAAGCCAGTCTTGTGTACCGGAGTTCGACTCGAGTGTGCGTCCGCATCTGCGTCAGCATCCGAAGGCCTGAGTTCGAGTGCAGTGGACCGCAGTTGGAGGGACCTGAGTTCGAGTGCAGTGGACCGCAGTTGGAGGGACCTGAGTTCGAGTACAGTGAACTGTCTCTGGAGGTCTGTGGTTCGAGATACTGTGAACTCGAGTGACTGAGCTAGAAGAACTGTGAACTGAGAACTGATAGTTCTGATTTGTAAATAGTGCTTTGTAAATATTAGTTAAGATTAACAGTTCATTGTTGTTCGTACTAGTCCAAGGAAATTGTCATTGTCGTCGGTGGAGTGCTATAACGAATACTGTGTTAAGTGAAAATCCAATTGTTGACGAGAGCGTTTAAGGCGAATTGTAGAAAGGAATGTTTGTTGTGGCGAATAAATTACATTGTTGTTACTAATAAAATTCACAATATTCTTAAGTCCTTTATTCTGTGTGTGCTCGATTCAAAAAGTACTTAGGACATTTGGTAACGCTCTATAAATCCAGTCAGGAGTCTTATTTGACTTTAGCCGTTTTACCAGATTGTAGAGAATTGTTTCCGCTTTCAGAATATATAAAAATCTCATTTTCACAAAAAATGACTTAAGACCTTTTTCCTCCCGGCCACAGAATTAACAATGCAAAAAAAATTGATCGGAAATACGGAGCTATTAAAATAATAGGTCAACTTTACACAATCAGCACCACAAACACACAAAAAGGGTTCATTTATGCATAAAAAGACAGTGGATTCATCGAATTTTTACAATATACGAAACAATTTTATGCTGTTCGTGACTTGGTTGGGATTTTAAGGAAGTTTGGGATTTGAAATAAAAGTTTGGTATTTTCCTCACTTCTGTCTTTATGCTTTCCGCATTTAAATTTAACAAACGCGGTGCCTTCTCCTCAACTAATAACGAGTAAAATTATCGTTATTTTTTATTTTCCAGGGATTTGTAATTTCCGAATGAGATTAAGTACCCTACCAGTTCGGTAAAAGGAGGTTGCTTAAAGAAGTATCACCCAAAAGTGAAACGTGCCTTCAGAGAATTTTGGAACCACTGTTTTAGAAGTTTTTCACCTCATTTTCCATTAATGAATGAATGAATGAATTAATTAATTAATTAATTAATTAATTCATTCATTCATTTATGCGCGTCGACCTGGTTGGCGAGTTGGTATAGCGCTGGCCTTCTGTGCCCAAGGTTGCAGGTTCAATCCCGGGCCAGGTCGATGGCATTTAAGTGTGCTTAAATGTGACAGGCTCATGTCAGTAGATTTACTGGCATGTAAAAGAACTCCTGCGGGACAAAATTCCGGCACATCCGGCGACGCTGATATAACCTCTGCAGTTGCGAGCATCGTTAAATAAACCATAACATTTAACATTTCATTCATGCGTTCGTTTATTTATTCATTTCATTAATTCATTCATTATTCATTCATGCGTTCGTTCATTTATTCGTTCGTTCTTTAACTCATTAATTAATTAATTCATTCATTCATTCGTTCGTTCATTAATTCATTCATGCGTTCATTCATTCATTCATGCGTTTGTTCATTCGTTATTCATGCATTCATTTATCCATTCATTAGTTCGTTCATTCCTCCATTCATTCGTTCATTAATTCGTTCAAGCGTTCATTCGTTCGCTCATTAATTCATTCATGCTTTCATTCATTCGTTTTTTCATTAATTCATTCATGCGTTCATTCATTCAGTTGTTCATTAATTCATTAATTTATCCATTTATTCGTTAATTAATTAATTCATTCATTAATGCGTTTGTTCATTAATTCATTCACTCTCTCGTTCATTCATTCCTTCATTCATTCGTTCTTTCACTAATTCATTCATGCGTTCGTTCATTCGTTCGTTCATTAATTCATTCAGTCCTTCATTCATTTATTCATTCATTCGTTCGTTCATTCATTAATGCGTTCGTTCATTCATTCATGCGTTTGTTCATTCGTTCATTAATTCATTCATGCGTTCATGCGTCCATTCGTTCATTAATTCATTCATGCGTTCATGCGTGCATTCGTTCATTAATTCATTCATGCGTTCGTTTGTTAATTCATTTGTTCGTTCATTAATCCATTCACGCTATCATTCATTCATTTGTTCGTTCATTAAATCATTCGTTTTTTCATTAATTCATTCATGCGTTCATTCATTCATTCGTTCATTAATTAATTCATGCATTCATTAATTCATTAATGCGTTCATTTGTTCATTCATTCGTTTGTTCATTAATTAATTCACGCTTTCGTTCATTCATTCGTTCCTTCATTAATTCATTCATGCGTTCGTTCATTCATTCGCTCTTACATTAATTCATTCATGCGTTCGTTCATTAATTCATCAATTCCTTCATTCATTAATTCATTCATTCCTTCATTCATTTATTCATTCATTCGTTCATTAATTCATTAATGCGTTCATTCATTCATGCGTTTGTTCATTCGTTCATTAATTCATTCATGCGTTCATTCGTTCATTAATTCATTCATGCATTCGTTCGATAATTCATTTGTTCGTTTGTTAATTCATTTGTTCGTTCATTAGTCCATTCACGCTATCATTCATTCATTTGTTCGTTCATTAAATCATTCGTTCTTGCATTAATTCTTTCATGCGTTCATTCATTCAATCGTTCATTAATTCATTCATGCATTCATTTATTCATTCATTCGTTCATTAATTAATTCATGCATTCATTCATTCGTTCATTAATTCATTAATGCGTTCATTTGTTCATTCATTCGTTTGTTAATTAATTAATTCACGCTTTCGTTCATTCATTCGTTCTTTCATTAATTCATTCGTTCGTTCACTAATTCATTCACGCTTTCGTTCATTCATTCGTTCTTTCATTAATTCATTCGTTCGTTCATTAATTCATTCACGCTTTCGTTCATTCATTCGTTCTTTCATTAATTCATTCGTTCGTTCACTAATTTATTCACGCTTTCGTTCATTCATTCGTTCTTTCATTAATTCATTCGTTCGTTCATTAATTCATTCACGCGTTCGTTCATTCATTCGTTCTTTCATTAATTCATTCGTTCGTTCATTAATTCATTCACGCTTTCGTTCATTCATTCGTTCTTTCATTAATTCATTCGTTCGTTCATTAATTCATTCACGCTTTCGTTCATTCATTCGTTCTTTCATTAATTCATTCGTTCGTTCATTAATTCATTCACGCTTTCGTTCATTCATTCGTTCGTACATTAATTCATTCCGCGTTCGTTCATTCATTCGTTCGTACATTAATTCATTCATGCGTTCGTTCATTAATTCATTCACGCTTTCGTTCATCCATTTATTCGTTCTTTTATTAATCCATTACTACGTTCGTTTGTTCATTCACTCATTCATTCGTTCGTCCATTAATTCATTCATGCGTTCGTACACTCAGTCAATTTTTTCACAGAATAGACAAGAATCTAAGTATTTGTTATATGGGTTATAATACACGTGAAAGCGAATAAAATACACTACAGTACTAAAGAACATAGTTATTGTATTTTATTACCGACACTTTAATTCCAGTATAGGCATAGACGTTTTAGACAATCGTTGGGATTCCCTTAAATGTACTGTCAATATTTTGCTTCCAGGTAAAGACCTATTTAATTTTAATCAAATACTGTATATTATATTTCATGTGTTCCTTCATCTGCATATTGATTGATACTGGCTCTTGTTCATGGCCTAAATGCTTTTATTCTTAAGGACAGCATTAACCGCTTATATACGGAAAATTTCCACGCTACTCAATTGTCTCCCACAAGCGACGTACACGAAGACCTTATCTGTGTTCTCACACCTGCAGTATACGGAAACTTAAGCAAAAAATAATAAATGGTACATGTGTTTTTTGTCTCATTATGTCAACATAACTCGCCGAAGACTCCTCTTTGAAGGAGCTTTCTGCTGAGGTAATTGTTTGTCAAGAGCAGTTACACTAACAATAGACGTCGTCATACTTTACTAGCTTCCTTGTTCCTTCACACCGTCATGCTGAACATGTGCATGGGGGAGCAAAACAAATACCCACTTAGAGAGGATGATCTCTCACAGCATCCAACCAACACGCCTTGTTCGTGAAATACTAACAGAAAATCATTTTATGCGACAATGCGAGTACTGTTCTGCAATGACGCAGGATTATAATTATTTATTATACAGGGTGTTCTGAAAAAAAGGTTCCAATATTTAGAGAAGAGGTATTATGCATCAAAACAAGAAATAAAAGTCCTGTATGTATGTATGTATGTATGTATGTATGTATGTATGTATGTATGTATGTATGTATGTGTGCATGCATGTATGTATGCATGTATGTGTGTATGTATGTATGTATGTATGTATGTATGTATGTATGTATACGTGTTTGTATATGTATGTATGTGTGTATGTATACGTGTGTGTATGTATGTATGTAATGTATGTGTGTATGTATGTGTGCATTATACATGTATGTATGTATGTGTGTGTATGTATGTATGTATGTATGTGTGTATGTATGTATACGTGTGTGTATGTATGTATGTGTATGTATGTATATATGTATACTTGTGTGTATGTATGTGTGTATGTATACGTGTGTGTATGTATGTATGTATGTATGCATACGTTAGAGTATGTATGTATGTGTGTATGTATACGTGTGTGTATGTATGTATGTATTGTATGTGTGTATGTATACGTGTGATATGTATGTATGTATGTATACGTGTGTGTATGTATGTATACGTGTGATAAGTATGTATGTATGTATACGTGTGTGTATGTATGTATGTATGTATTATATGTGTATGTATGTATGTATGTATGTATACGTGTGTGTATGTATATATGTATACGTGTGTGTGTATGTATGTATGTATGTATGTATGTATGTATGTATGTATTGTATGTGTGTATGTATACGTGTGATATGTATGTATGTATGTATTATATGTGTATGTATGTATGTATACGTGTATGTATATATGTATACGTGTGTGTGTGTATGTATGTATGTATGTATGTATGTATTGTATGTGTGTATGTATACGTGTGATATGTATGTATGTATATGTGTGTTTATGTCTGTATGTATGTGTGTATGTATGTGTACGTGTGTGTATGTATGTATGTATACGTGTGTGTATGTATGTATGTATGTATGTATGTATGTATGTATGTATGTATGTATTTATGAGTATATATTTATTCACACTACAAATGGGTAAATACCCGAGTCCTAAAATGAATATCTTCTGAAAAATGAATAAATGCTTACCATGAAGGGGAAAGAGGAAACAGAATACAACCGTTTGTCACTGTGTGTTTCGTTTCGTCCCCAAGAGCTAAGAATAGAAGATAGTCTATGTCGCTCTCACAGTGATGGTAAACATTTTGCTAATTTCTCAGACGATATTAATTTTTAGGCCCGACGTTACTGCTACAACAAATCTAGTCCGATTCAACAGATACGAAACCAACTTACCCAACTGGTACAGCAAGAACTGAAGACGTAACATTCTAAATCTGCTAAGTGCCAATTTGTCAAATTTCATTTTATTCAATCTAAGGGAGCAACATCCATATGAAAATATATATAGTAATGTCACAAAAGGTCCGAAATTTGCCGATAAATCTACGATCTCCAATAAAATAATAATAATAATAATAATAATAATAATAATAATAATAATAATAATAATAATAATAATAATAATTTTAGCTGGCAGAGTTAAGGCCGTAAGGCCTTCTCTTCCACTAACAATAATAATCATCATCATTCAGTTATTTGATGAAATTCAATAATTACAACACGAAAGGAATTTAAGAAACCCGGAGGTTCATTGCCGCCCTCACATAAGCCCGCCATCGGTTCCTATCCTGAGCAAGATTAATCTAGTCTCTACCATCATATCCCACCTCCCTCAAATCCATTTTCATATTATCCTACCATCCACGTCTCGGCCTTCCAACTAACACTCTATATGCTTTTCAGGATTCGCCCATACGTGCTACATGCCCTGCCCATCTCAAACGTCTGGATTTAATGTTCCTAATTATGTCAGGTGAAGAATACAATGCGTGCAGTTCTTTGTTGTGTAACTTTCTCCATTCTCCTGGAACTTCATCCCCCTTAGCCCCAAATATTTTCATAAGAACCATATTCTCAAACACCCTTAACCTCTGTTCCTCTTTCAAAGTGAGAGTCCAAGTTTCACAACCATACAAAACAACAGGTAATGTAAATAATTTATAAATTCTAACTTTCAGTTCTTTTGAGAGCAGACTGGATGATAAAAGCTTCTCAACCGAATAATAACAGGCATTTCCCATATTTATTCTGCGTTTAATTTCCTCCCGAATGTAATTTATATTTGTTACTGTTGCTCCAAGACTTTGAACTTTTCCACCTTTTCAAAGGATAAATTTCCAGTTTTTATATTCCCATTTCGTGCTATGTTCTGGTCACGAGACATAACCATATACTTTGTCTTTTCGGGGTGTACTTCCAAATCTTCTCTTCACTTGTTTCAAGTAAAATTCCCGTGGAAATTCAGTAATACGAGCATTAATATTTCTGAAGACGCTACACAGACAAGTCCTTGTTCGACAATTCGTGTACACATTATACTAAGAACAGAAATTCTGTTTGTAGTATAAGCTAACATTTTATTAGATTAGCTGCTAACCTTGAGTGGAGAATGTAAAGGTAAGACGAAAGCACGATATAAATTTACGAATTCAAAGAGTAATTGGCGATGAAGTGCGATTCTGGGAATTTCTCGAAGCTTTCAGGAACGAGATTAATACTTAAAGTGCCGTGAAGAACTCGTTTCCGTTCTCCGCTCAGCATGCAGTGTTTTGTATAAGCAGTCCAACCGATGATTTGAACAGGTTCGCACAAAAGACAGGATTAATTACTTTGACGATATAAATGGCTCATCATACTTAAGTGAATGACAAAACGGGAAATTTGAACCCTTGAATTGAAAGAAGCTCCAGAAAGCTAATTAAAGATAATAAAATACCGTGTACTTCGCTGGCTGTAAGTGAAAGTATTAGCAGACGATGACACAAAATTTTAGAAGTATGAATGATGTGATACAAACCAGGAATTGTTGAAAAGAGAGAAAATAAACAAAAGTAAGTCAAAGTAAATGTATTTTATAAGAAATGTTCTTCAGAGAGGCGGAGTTTAAAGACATTAGAGAGAGTTAATATTCTAGTGCTCAAAAAATGTATCATAGGCAATACAGGGTGGTCCACTTAGGTCTTTCACCTCCGATAGCGTGTGAAATATTTCAGATATACACAAACCGACAATAAAAAGAAAGTATTCTATATAAATATTTCGTAGTACAGCGTCCCTGAAATAATTTTCGTTCTTTACATTACATAGTTTCCAGGTAATATGTTGAAACTGATCAGGAAGAGGAATAGTAATTGGTTGAGTTACTGATTAAGAAGAAACTGCCTTCTGAAAGATGTACTGGAAAGAATGGTGAACGGGACAAGAGTTCCGGGCAGAAGAAGATATCAGATGATTGACCACATTAAGATATATGGATCATAACGGAGACTAATAGGAAGGCGGAAAATAGGAAAGACTGGAGAATGCTGGGTTTACAGTGAAAGACCTGTCCTTGGGCAGAACACTATGACTGAATGTTTCTCCATTTGCTGATACGCTTGTATGATTTTCAGTAAATCTTGAAATATTGCATTCAACTTTGTGTGTCTGGAAGATTTAAATTCTGTTATGTTAAAAACCTCTCACTAAACTGCACAACTACACTACACTACACTACACTACACTACAATATGGCCTCCGCGATCTCCAGATTTCAATCCGGCTGACTTTTGGTTGTGGGGTTACCTTAAAGAACGAGCTTTTCTGACACATCCAACAACCCTAGGAAGAAATTGCCAATATTCCGAGACATTATCTGCAAAATGCTGTGCATGGTGTCGCAGACAGAATGCTGTACGTTGAACAAGATAACGGCGGACATCTTCCCAAAGTTTTGTAAACCCCGTTGTTTGCCCAACACTGTGATGTTTTTGTTTTTTCCCTATCTCAAATAGTATAATATTTATAGCGGTTTAATGTTTGAACTGACTTTTGAAATACTCTATATATCGAACACATGAAACAATATTTTCACAACTAGTGCATAAAATATACTATTTTTGTCCTAATTATTCACATTTTAGTTTTATGCATATCTACTATTAATCATATCAATATTGCTCAGACTTAATTTCACATTATTTTCACAGGTAGTGCATTTGTACCATTTTTTTCCTAATTACATTTCACTTTTAAACGTACTATTAATCATATTAATGTTACTCAGACTTAATTTAAATTTTACATGTTAAGATTTTTTACAGCTCTTATAAAATATGTGTTTGTAGGAAAGTTGATACAATTTACAGTTAGAATATATGGGTTCTGATTTCTTAATTTCATATTATAATACATTCACATTTCCCCAAAAGTTTTAGAAAAGTCACTTGTACCACCTTTTTTCTAAGCCCTTCAATTAATGAAATGATAGATTTTAGTTACTAAATACTAATATAAATACGATACATTTTGTATTGTGAAAATCATTGTTTTTTTTAAGCACCTGTAAAATCTCATGACACTGATTGTAGGAAACTGTAATTTGAATCCAATTGAAAGTGCAGTATTTTGACAATGTTCGTGTACCCATACAGTTTCAATTTTGCGGCTGCACAAACTTGTATAATAATAATAATAATAATAATAATAATAATAATAATAATAATAATAATAATAATAATTCCGATTGAGGTTCTGGCTGATGTGCACATTTATTATCAGGCAGTAGGCCTACATCTCACTTGACGATGTATAAGAGGAAAAACAATTAAATTGTTTGCATACATCTGCATTGTGATTAGTGTAATACGTAACAAGCGGCTAGCTGGTCAGCGATGTAGGCTATGCATTGGAGGGGGAAAGGAACTGGCCACCCTATCTCATTATCTTCTGGCTTAATTGACTCATGAGTGATGCCTTATTGGTGCCACGAGGTTTAGACTTGTCTTCTGACAGTTGACTAAAGTATAATAGCCCTAATAATAATAATAATAATAATAATAATAATAATAATAATAATAATAATAATTATTATTATTATTATTATTATTATTATTATTTATTTATTTATTTATTGATATTTATGTGCTGGACAAGAGCCATTGGCCAATAAAAGTCCAGCACAGTGATACAATTAATACATTAAAATGAACAACTATGGTACAAATTACATAATGGAGATAACAACAAAATAAAGAACAGAGATTACAATAATTAATTTACAAGAATTAAAACAATAAATTATTAGGGAAAGGAGTTGATTCATACTATCAATTTCTGTATAAGGATTATACAAATAATATTAGCAAATACATTGCTATATTCTAATACTTCTATACATTGAATGGATCGAAATCGCCTACAAGTAAGTTAGCATGTTTAATACATCTGGAGACCGGCCAGGAAGATTTAGAATTTCTAATATAGGAGAGTTTGTGATGTCTCATATCCTTCATAGGAATACAAAGGCTGACACTGTTTAATAAAGATTGACAATTAATGTCAACTTTAAGGACCTTACATAAGAATAAATAATCGAGATCATGACGTCTGGCATACAGGCTTCGACATTTAAAGTGCTCGCATTTTTTTATCATAGTTATACCCAGAGTTATTAGGCAGGAATCTGTACGAACCTAATGAAATAAATTTCCTTTGAATAAATTTCCTTCGATAATGATATAATAATAATAATAATAATAATAATAATAATAATAATAATAATGATGATGATGATAATGCTAAAATAATAATAATAATAATAATAATAATAATAATAATAATAATAATAATAATAATAATAATAATAATACTTACTTACTGGCTTTGAAGGAACCCGGAGGTTCATTGCCGCCCTCACATAAGCCCGCCATTGGTCCCTATCCTGAGCAAGATTAATCCATTCTCTATCATATCCCACCTCCCTCAAATCCATTTTAATATTATCCTCCCACCTACGTCTCGGTCTCCCTAAAGGTCTTTTTCCCTCAGGCCTCCCAACTAACACTCCATATGCATTTGTGGATTCGCTCATACGTGCTACATGTCCTGCCCATCTCAAACGTAATAATAATAATAATAATAATAATAATAATAATAATAATAATAATAATAGCAAAAGAAACAAATCACAGCTGGATTAAGACACAGTAGGAATTATGGACCAAGACTATACAATTCAGTATTGAAAAATAATCCAGACCTAAGCAATTTACACATTCTTAGGTTTAAAAATAAAGTGAAAATGTTTGTATGATATATGATAAATTTTATTATTTTTTTTTTAAGTATTGCTAGCATTATATGGTACTAATTTTTATTTATTTATCTGATGCATGTAACTTATAGATAAAACATTGTAATAAATATAAATTAGATCATTTTTTAATTAATAACAGTGTATATCTCCAATAAATGATTTCTTATCATCGCCACAGATACACTTGATTGTACTTGCCACTATATCTTGTCACTAGAAAGTTATTGAAATTTATATTTTCCCCGCCATTCATAAAATAGAGATCTATAACTGAAACTCGATTAATATATTTCAGTATTATTTGTATTTATCCTGGTAATAATGAACAGTTTGACTCGTAGACATTTTGTTTTTGCAGCATTAACTTCCCATGATTGTACGAGAAGATTCGAAGAGAACGGCAGTTACGTAGACTTTCAGCTCCCCACTACTACCAATAATGCACAACACAATGTCAATACGGCGGTTGCTGTCGTCTGCGATACATCGAACTTTTCTGTTGATTTCCGAGTTCGTCATTTTTTCCGGTTATTATATGCTTATTTAAGTTGTGTTAACTCTCGATAGTGTTTTTATATTTTATTTTATCTGTCTTAGTATTTATTTTATTATTGTAAATATTTTTGTTTTATCAATGTTATTATTATTGTTATTATTATTATTATTATTATTATCATTATTATTTTTAATTAATTAATTTGTATTACAATCTTTGTATCATTTCTGTCACGATTATTCTATTATTATTATTATTATTATTATTATTATTATTATTATTTATATCATCAGCATTATTATTTGAACCCTGTAAAATTTATGTAGACTACTGGACTGTACCCGAGCACGAGCATATGCTAATTTGGGGTGTCTATTCATATGTATTCAATTCAAATGTAAATTGTAAATAAATTTGAATTTGAAAAAAAAAAAAAAAAGATGACAAGAGTACCGCCGTTGCACCATAGATTAAAACGCATTCCGTAGTGGAAAAAGTTTGAGAAACACTAGTCTAGAAAGCAGTAAAACAATGTAATGTAGTAAGGCAAACATCGGCTTTTCCACGAAAGAAAATTTGTCACTGTTTATTCCACTCTGTGTTAATGCAAAGACCCTTAGCAATCTATGACGGGAAGGCGGCGATCGCTGCCATTTCAATTTCAGCAGCGCCGCGAAGACATCTTGCCAGTGAGCAGATATCCAAAGAGAACAGAAACAGAGGAATGAAGTCATTGTCTATAATAGAGCTAAGACCTATTACTTCCATCATCTGCACCCTGCCGTAGTCTGTGCCATACATCCCCCGCTTGTGGTCTGAGCACGTTTGAGTAAGGGAATGGGACGGGAATTGTTTGTAATTCCCTGCCCGATGCCGCCTGGCGCAGGAAAAAACTGGGAGAAGAGAAGTACGAGAAGAGGAGGAAGAAGTGGGTGAAGGAAGAGCGCGATATCGATTACTCATTTCAAGCCCCGACGTCGCCTGACACTTTAATCTCCTTTACCGGCGGAGGAGGAGGGAGGAGATAGATTTAGAGGTGTAGGACGTTTACAATAGGATGAGAAACACTGCTGGGAAAAAGACATTGTGGCGCTCCCTGCAAGATACAACTAAGTTCTCTCCACCTGCGCGCGGTGCATGCTGGATGCACAACTGAAGGCACTGAAACTAGGGACATATTCCCATCGTCGTCATACGAAAGGGAGAGACAGAAATATTGAAAATTTTGCCTAAATTAGGAGAGATTTCACATTTTGTATGTATTTATTTACACTGCAAGTGGGCAAGCACCCATGGCAGTGGGATAAACAATATAAACAATACACAATAAAATTACAATATAATACACAATAAAATTACAATACAATACACAATAAAATCATAAACAATACACAATAAAATTACAATACAATACACAATAAAATCATAAACAATACACAATAAAATCATAAACAATACACAATAAAATTACAATACAATACACAATAAAATCATAAACAATACACAATAAAATTACAATAAAATACACAATAAAATCGTAAACAATACACAATAAAATTACAATAAAATACACAATAAAATCATAAACAATACACAATAAAATTACAATACAATACACAATAAAATCATAAACAATACACAATAAAATTACAATAAAATACACAATAAAATCGTAAACAATACACAATAAAATTACAATAAAATACACAATAAAATCATAAACAATACACAATAAAATTACAATACAATACACAATAAAATCATAAACAATACACAATAAAATTACTATCCAATACACAATAAAATCATGAACAATACACAATAAAATTACAATACAATACGCTAAAATCATAAACAATACACAATAAAATTACAATATAATACACAATTAAATCATAAACAATACACAATAAAATTACAATACAATACGCTAAAATCATAAACAATACACAATAAAATTACAATATAATACGCTAAAATCATAAACAATACACAATAAAATCATAAACAATACACAATAAAATTACAATACAATACGCTAAAATCATAAACAATACACAATAAAATTACAATATAATACACAATTAAATCATAAACAATACACAATAAAATTACAATACAATACACAATAAAATCATAAACAATACACAATAAAATTACAATGCAATACACAATAAAATTTACAATACACAATACAATTAGGCCTATACAATACACAATACAATAAGAATACGCAATACAATTTAACACAATAATTACAATTAATAATAAAACATAAAATACCTAATTTTACAATACAACCTACATATGTATAGGCCCTACATAAGTTTCAATAGTCTTTCACTTTACTCTCATCTCACTCACTGTAGTGGCACTATGACGCATTTCACTGACACTTTAGGACACATTTCACTGACACTATAGAACACATTTCACTGACACTATAGAACACATTTCATTGACGCTATAAATTATCACTGATCGGAACTATTCACTGCACTGTAAAACCATAACTTCACTGACTCACCTCGCTTCACTGATACAACAGTTCAAATAAGTCAAATAATTACACCCTTATGCATACTGTACTTATAAACAGAACTACATTTAAACTAAACATTTCTAGTCTAAGGCCCTCTTACACGCTATTTTTAAATAATTTACAATTCAAACCAAGGGAGTAACTCGTCAGGCTAGATAAATACATGTCACCTTAAAAAATTAAATGTTAAATGTCACCTTAATTTTAATTTGCACTTTACACACAACTTTTTAAGTTATTCTTGAATCTCCTTAAGGAAGGACAGCCCTCAAAGACCTCTGCAGGTAGGTCATTCCAATCATTTATAGTTCTATTTAAAAATGAGAATTTACCTACATCCGTTTTCTGTTTCCTACATTTGATTTTAAAATCATGACCGTTCCTACCATAGTACGTTGGCTTTTCTAACCGAGCCGTTATGTCTACCCATGCTTTCTGACCTAGATGTGCTCTATACAATGATGTTATTCTAGTTTTCCTACGTCTGTTTTCCAAAGTTTCTCATTTAAGTTCTTTTATCGTATCGTTTCCATCTTCTCTTTTAACTTCAACAAATTTAGCTGCCCTATGCTGGATTCTTTCTAAGGAATTTATCTGATATATTCTATATTGATCGCAACATGTAGTTCCGTATTCCATTAACGGTCGCACTAACGTTAGATATGCTATTTCTCTCGATTTGGGGCTAGCCTTTCTCAAGATTCTCATAATAAAGTGAAATGCCCTCCATGCTTTACCCGTACCCGTTTGGTTATATACAGGGTGTAAACGATACAAATTGCCAGAAAAAATACTGGTGGTGGAGTATAAATAGCTGAAGAAGAAAGTCAAATGTTGTTTTTCTGTAACTGTCATAGTTTTCCCAGAAAAAAATAGGTTTTTTGTCTAACTAACTCTTTTGAAAATGAGAATAGACAATCATGTATATTTACTTTGCCCGGTACCCTGAAGCAATCGTTTGTTATTCTGTTATGTGTCTGTACACAGTGAAATTTCCTTTTCTACTGGGAAATTTTCCCATCGTCGTCACACGGAAAGGAGAAACAGAAATATTGAATATTTTACCTAAAATTCGGAGAGATATGTTTTGAGGATCTACAGGGTGTAAACGATATAAACTGCCAAAAAAGTGCTGGTGGTAGAGCATAAATATCTGAAGAAAAAGTCAAATAACGTTTTTCTGTAACTCAAGGTTTTTCCAGTAAAAAATGTGTTTTGTATCTAACTTTTTTGAAAATGAGAACAGACAGTCATGTCTATTTACTTTACCCGATACAATGAAGCATTCGTTTGTTATTGTGTTTTTTTTGTTAAGTTTATTTATGCACGCTTTAACATCTGTAATCATATCGCGTGTTAAGAATCTTTGGGTATACTAGAAGGCCGTTTTTAGTATTGTCAAGTTCCTGTTTCTATTGTGTGTTGTAGATGGCTTGTGTTCATGTTACTGATGTTAGATTTAGATTTATGTTTATGATATTGGTGATTGAGGCGGTGATATCATGGCATGTAAATTTCCAATCCGACATTTGCCTTTGTGACTGAAACAAACCATGAAAAACCCCAGTCAGATTAGCCGGCCATGGGATTTGAACCCGGGACCTTCCGAATGCGAGTCTCAAACGCTACGTCTGAGCCGTGTGTTATTCTGTTGTGTATTTGGTGTATGTTGGCAATGGCACTCAACTTCAGTCGAAATGTAAACAAGTAATTAGATTAGATCGTATCAATTTTAAACATGATATTTTGCAAATTAAAAATACACTCAGAAGAAATAAATAAATTTCATTAGACGTTTTGTTCAGTAGCCCGATATGTACTGTCTATATATGTTTGACTGTTTATATAGTTTACATTGTGCAGCCTATATCAAAATACATTACCATTATATTTTCCTTGTCATTGAACGAAAAAATTTTGTTGTGGTACCTCGAGCATCAAAGAGGAGACTTGTAACTGAAATTTGATTAATATAATATTTGATATTAATATTGTATTTAGCTCGGAAATAAGGAATTACTGACTCATATGAGTCAACCTCTCGTTTTGTGAAAAGGATGGTTGGATGTATATTTTCAGCTCCATTTTTTTACCCTCTTAAAAGGAGACTCACTGAAAATCATGAAAATTATATATATATATATATATATGGGCTATTTCAATTTTTCAGAATAAATATCCGAAGCTTCGTTCTTTCGCTTGCTCTGTTGAAGCCATGTTCGCTACAATTTACGTTTGAAAAAAATTATTTCAACAATGAAAACAGTAAAAAGCAATCACGACTGACAGACAAATACTTTCGTGATCAACTACGACTCGCAGTAAGTGACATAATTCCTGGTTTTGAAACTCTGTCGCAGAGACATTCTGAAGACAGCTAATTTCAGGTTGTGATAATGTGTCCTGTGTTTTCTTATTCATTTCTTTCTTCGTTACACGTACCAAACATTAGTTTGTAACCTTGTACTGTATAAAATTATATTTAAGTGCTTAACGTAAGGAAAATGAAAATCCGTTAATAATTCAGACAGTTGCTTCACTTCCCCTTCGAGTGTCCGCCTCCCTCCATAGGTGCTATGCGCGTTGCAGGTTACACAGTGTCTCGGCGCACGATTATATTTTCGCCACGGCTTTGTTCGTGATTCTTTATTACTATCTTCATTACGATAGAATTTGTTCCTACAAAGACAAAAGCCTTAATTCTTTCAGTCGAAATTTTCAAATACTTGAGCACGAGCTTTGCTCCTTTGGGTGTACTAATTTTATACATCATGTTTATAATCGAAGGAAATAAATTATTATTATTATTATTATTATTATTATTATTATTATTATTATTATTATTACTAGCCGTACCCGTGCGCTCCGCTGCACTCGTTAGAAATAAATATAAAGTAATTACATAATTAAAATAGGACGTTTGATCCAGGGAACATTCGTTTTTGATAGAAGGATAAATCGTTTAATATGTTACTTAATTTAAATTGCATCCAAATAATTAAAATGCGATCATTTTGGTCCAGAGACACTCATTAGGTGCAATGACAATTCCTTTAACCTGTTTCTTAATTTTTATTATATTATATTATATTATATTATATCAGAAGTTACTGTAATAACATTATAGCATTATGTCCATCTAATGAAACACTTTCCAATGGTGAAATAATAATTAATTATACAAATCGGTTAATTTAGCTTCCGATATTACTTCATACAAACACAGAAACATTCTCTGTAGGCTATCTTTCATAGCTTTCGATTGTTGCTGTCCAAGGCCCCTTATAGACGAAGTCATTTGTTTTTTAATTCATTACACGGCCTTAGATGGCAGTTATTTTAATTTTAAAACTCATTTATCTCATTAAATATCAGTCCTATCAACATTTTTCAAGGAATAAAACTTATCGCAAATTATTTTTAAAGAAACGTTTGTTATGTAACAGTTTTCACAAAAATCAATAATAAGCGCGATATTTCGATTTATTTAATTAAGGCCCCCTTATAACCCCCCTTTTAAATAATGTATTTTGAATGCCATATACCCTAAAATCTAAGTTACAACGAACTTAATTTATATTCCAATTTTCATCTAAATCCGTTCAGCCATTATCGCGTGAAAAGGTAACAAACATACAGACAGACAGACAGACATACAAATAAAAATGTCAAAAAAGCGATTTTCGGTTTCAGGGTGGTTAATTATATATGTTAGGACCAATTATTTTTGGAAAATCGAAAATTACCAGAAAAATTTCGGCTACAGATTTATTATTAGTATAGATTATTATTATTATTTAAAAAATTGCACATCTAAATTATATCAACTAACGGTAAAATCAAATGTGGACACATCAAAGAAACGTTGGAAGGACCAGGAAATGAAACAGGCCCAATGATATAATCTGATAATAATGATGATGATGATGATGATGACGAATTTTATTTTACGTCATGCTGACCATATGACTAGGAGCTGGACCCAGTCAATGTGGCTACTTTCAGTAGTATTTAATTTAACGACGTTTTCAAGAGCAGAGATTATTCAGCATTGAACTGCAGTGTAGGTGTCAAATTTTCGACAAATTTTGCCTCATCCCCTGTATAAACGAGAGATTTCTTTTATGTGCAATACTTCTGCGACTTCTATCTCTCCACCTTTTCCGAAGAAAACCACAGTAGGGCTTTCATCGTCCTTTAAAATCCATAGACCCCAACAGAGTTTGAACCGGATACAATTATCTATCACGGTATCTGTTACACATCAAGGGTAACGCTAGTTCCATGTATATGCTGGTTATGAAATGATGTTATTATTTTGTTCGTGGCGAATATGACGTATTTGTGAGCGGTTTCCATGGAGATATATTTTTGGAGTGGGCTTTAGTTCTTTACACGTATTTATCGCGTGAGCCCAGCTCTCGCAATCAAAGGCACTTGTAATAATGATTCCTTGTCTTTTAGAGTTCATTTCACTTCAATCGGATTTTGTTAGTTACCCCTACTGACTGCATAGATTTTCTTTTATCCATACAGAACCAAAACCGTCCCTTTGAGTAATTTTTACACATGTATATTTTTAACACTTTCCAAAGGTTTTCATTGCATCGTAAAGCTGTTTACAGTCCCGACACGAGCTACAACTCTCTCTCAAAGGTACTAAGACCGATTTTGCAGCAAAACTGCTATTCGTAGGAATAAGAAAAGGCTTGATGGAGAAAGATAGAAAAACAAGGTTTGTCAGACGTACAGATAAGGTAACTAAGGGGATCCTGAAGGAGAAGTGAGTAGCAGAGAGGAAAACAGAATGAGGAAATGCAGGGCGAAAGAAACAAGGAAGAAAAGTACGAGGAACAAAAAAGTATGAAGCGAGGCAGAAAAATTGTGAAGCAAAGATACAGTAAGTGGATGGGAAAAACGAGACGAAGAGCCTATGAGTATAGGACGAGGGATTTTCTATATATGTGAAAGAGAATTCGAGAGAAAGAGAGATGGAGAGAGATCTTGTCCGATACTCGCCACTCAAGAGCGTCGCTTGAAAAAGAAACCAACCAGATTTGGCGTGTCGACAGATAAGATACTTGGGACCATGCTGCAGTTCAGAAGAAACTAGGGAGAGAAAAGAGGGATAGAATGGGGGGAAAAAAGAATAATGGCTCGACCACGAAACGCCCAAGCGTAAGTACACTCGCTTGCCAGCACTAAAGGGTTTTCCGATCAAGAAGTCCCCCCGACAACATGATGAGAGAGAGAAGAAAGCACTTACGGGCTCCGCGGTTTTTCAATCCCAACGCAATTCAGATACTGATCTAAATTATATCAACTCCAGCATTACTGTATCTTTCAAGCTATTAAATAGCTATTACCAACCAAATGTGCCAATAATTCCCAGCGATCTTCATGCGATGTTGAATAAAATAAACTGCATTCCCACGGCGTACTGCACAGAACATCAGCTGCTGCAGTACTTCACAGACTTCACTCGTTTTACATTTCACAGATTTTATGACAGCATACATGATTTCGAGTCATTTATAGCCGGTCTCTCCAACAGTATTTAAGTATTCATTAAGGATAATAAGTATATAAGTATTAAAAACGAGTTTCTGGAACGTTCAGCTGGCCTAATGATTCCTTAAATCACTAAGGGTGCTATTCATAGACGTTTCGCTAGCCCGCGCTACGAGCGTGCTAAACTAGCCCCGGCTATCGACTGGCTACTTGTACGGGATCCATATCATATCATATCGCTAACACTGGTTTATGAATACGAAAAACGTTAGTTCGCTGATCATCCACCGGAAGCCCGCGCTAAGAATGTCTATGAATACGGCCCTTAATAACTTCTTAATGTTGGGGGATTATGAATCAGTAGCTCTAGGTTACTACACGCACAGAACTAGCCTATCAAAAAATACACTGATCTCAGAGTTGGTCGCATAAATTATGTGCATTATACTGTACATATTTTAGGTTAGCGGTTAGTACTTCTAAAGATTTGATATCTAATACAATAATATCTAATTCATGTCTAATTACAGAAGATCTACGAAAGCTGATATATTACCTATATGTCTAATGCAAAATGAAGTCCATTAGAACAATGTCTAACTTTAAATGCTGTTCAATATCTCTATGCCTAACTTCCAATTTTGTCTGAAGTTGTGAAGGGTGAAAAATGTGTAACAGATTTCCCGGCCCGGAACGATTTTTCCAATGAAATTATTCAAATCTGCTTTACAGGGAGCCTTACCTGAAAGACTAGATTTGCATAATATATACGTCACTGCGTACGTTAACAGAAAACCACAATTCCAAGTCACACAGAGTTTGTGTGCACTCGATGTGGGTTTCTGGCGTTTCGTCAGCCCACGCGAGTTGTGTGGATATAAAGGGAAAAGTCGAGACGGTGTCGGGTGGAGTTCCCGGGTAGCTCAGTTGGAAAGAGCGCTGGTACGTTCAACCAGAGGTCCCGGGATCGATACCCCGCCCCGGAACAATTTTTCCCTTGAAATTATTCAAATCTGCTTTAAAGGGAGCCTTACCTGAAAGACTAGATTTGCATAATCTGCTTTATAGGGAGCCTTACCTGAAAGACTAGATTTGCAGATTTTAACTGTTTTTGGTTGGTTATGGACATAAAAAAGAGATAAAAACATAAAACAGCAAACGGCTATGTTTAGATTAATAGTATATATTGTAATTAGAAGGCTATGGGTAGCATGTATACAGAAATGTGGTGGCGAACCATAGCCGGTAAGTTTGATGTAGAAATATATATATATATATATATATATATATATATATATATATATATATATATATATATATATATATAATCATTAAGGGGTTAGGTACAGCTTACAGCAGTAAAATTATGAAAATATTCAACATTTTTTTCCTCCATTACTGTATCTTGTACAATAATGAAAATTGGTATGTGTAAAACACTGTCCTTCTGCTGTATTAAAAAAAATATTTCTACAATTAAAAAAATATTTACATTTTTTTTTTCAAAATTCTGTTCACTGTGCAGTGACGAAGCGTTTCCCACATAACTCAAAAACTATCCAACATTCTGTGATGAAATTTTTTGTGTGTATTTATGCATGCCATACAATATGATGCAAGATGACTTCTCTACCTTTGATAGATTGGTAAAAAATAAGTTCATTTTTAAAAAATGGTCAAATATCAGTATTTTCTTCTAACACAAAATAAAAAAAAATATTATTATTACATCTTGATTACACAACTTTTAACATTGTATCACTTCGGAATATGTATGATAAGACTTCCTTGTATTAAATTTTAACATACTTGTTTACATGTTTCGACCTATTTTGGGTCATCTTCGGAACTGGTCGTTGTTGGTCTTGGTGCCTCTTGTTGTTTCCTGTGTGGGTGCGTTCGTAGTGTAGAGTCAAAGAATGTATGTGTTTTGAAATTGAGTTGTGTGTTGAGAACATCGTTGGGGGTATGTTTTCGTGTGTCTGTATATTTCATATTGTTCTAGTGTGTTGAGTTTCTGGCTTTTTGGTTGAATGTGCAAATGCCAACCACACCTACAGAGACATCAACACAGACATGGAAATACTGCACATTCAACCAAAAAGCCTGAAACTCAACACACTAGAACAATATGAAATATACAGACACAAGAAAACACACCCCAATGATATTCTCAACACACAAATCAATTTCAAAACACATACACTCTTTGACTCTACACTACGAACGCACCCTCACAGGTAACAACAAGAGGCACCAAGACCAACAACGACCAGTTCTGAAGACGACCCATAAATAGGTCGAAACATGTAAACAAGGTATGCTAAAATTCAACACAAGAAAGTCTTATCATATCTATTCCGAAGGAAATATTATTTATTTATATTTTTTTAGTAGGTTATTTTACGACGCTTTACCAACAGCTTAGGTTATTTAGCGTCTGAATGAGATGAAGTTGATAATGCCGGTGAAATGAGTCCGGGGTCCAGCACCGAAAGTTACCCAGCATTATTATTTATTAAGGAATGTAGTTGAAAAAGCATGATATTGTAAACATGAGTTTCAGCAATAAAATAAAAAAGAGAGAACATGAAAAAGTTAACAAGTTTAAGAGTTATGCGGGAAACGCTTCATCACTGCACAGTGAACTGTCAACATTTTGAATTTTGAAAAAAAAAAAAATATATATATATTTTTTAAATCGTAAAAATATTTTTTTTCATATAGTAGAAGGGCAGTATTTTACACATACCACTTTTCATTATTGTACAAGATACAGTAATGGAGGAAAAAATGTTGAATATTTCCAAAAATTTTACTGGTGTAAGCTATACCTAACCCCTTAAAACTAAAATGTACAGTAAAACTGTAACGGAAAATAAAAATGTAGTACAATTATTTATTTATTTATTTATTTATTTATTTATTTAACCTGGTAGAGAGAAGGCCATGAGGCCTTCTCTTCCCCTCTACCAGGGGATTACAACTACAATAATAAGAATACAATTACAATACTAATTACAATTAATATTAAATTTACAAATACAATAAAAATCAAAGTACTAAAAGATGAACTGATTAATAAAAGCTAGACAGTTTATTGTAAAAGTTAAGAAGAGAGAAGCATTTCTTTTATTCATTAAGTAAAAATTAAACCTACTCTACGCAGTAAGAAAATGCTTAATAAGCTTGCTTTTGAACGCTACTAAATTCCGACAGTCTCTGATGTCACTGGGTAGGGTATTCCACAAGCGCGAGAGCGAGATTGTGTATGATGATGAATACGATGATGTCTTATGTGTTGGTATGGCTAGTATGCGGCTATTTTGCGTGCGTGTGAAGAGATTATGATATGATGACAGGTAACTGAAACGGGAGGCAAGGTAGGTAGGTGTAGAGGTGTGAAGGACTTGGAAAAGGAGAACAAGGGAATGAAAATTTCTACGTTCGTTAAGCCGTAGACAGTTTAGAGCATACATGGGCAGAATTTTCGGTTACGTGAGGCACTCGATTTGAAATAGGAGAGCGGACTGCAGTGTGGGATGGGAAATATAAACTGCTGTGACCTGCGTCACCTTATCGTAATCGCTAAGGCGGTCAGTGGCGAATTATTAGGAAAGAGCTTGGTTAACGTGAGACTCTCGAAAACTTTTATTCAATTTGGCAAATTAATTCGGCAGCTTTAATCATAAACCTCTTTACTGTTTCTCCGTCGCTGAATTGCTTTAAATCACAGGCGAGAAATTGCGTAACTAGCCAATAATATTCCATCACGTTCTCTACGTTTATTTTCTTGAATATTCTGGCGTTTATCAAGATTACTTAATAGATTTGCACGGTCTCGATCTAAAATAATTTCAGAAAATCATATTTCGTTTTCTACGCACATTTGATATATTTTTTTATAAATTTCTTTTGGAAATAATACGTACTAACAACATTTAATTCCTCGTACCTTTTAATGCAGCGTGTTTAAGGTATAATGTCATATTTAGTATACTATGCAAATGTTAAGATCGTAAATTTTCTTCGGAATAGTACGAAAAATTACATTTAATTTGTCTTACCTTCCAATTCAGCATGTTCGTTATGACATAAGGAGTAATGTCGTTGTATAGTAAATTTATTAATGCCTAATAGGGTTTTCGAGCATAACATACGTCGTATGTTCTCCCCTTCTAAACAGCAAAAAAGCTCTTCCTCCCATTTCTCATGAAATAATCGTTTTCTAACGCGTACACACTGCTTTTATAATGCCATTATGCCACCACTGATATTGCTTACGAAACTGATATAGAACCTGCCCACGCCTAGGAGCTTCGTGAGGGAAGAACGGGGACTGTGAAGATGATGTCACTCAGAGCGATAAGCTCTGTGAAGGTCAGTGAGGCACAAATTCTCAAGTGAGATACGATGCCCATCCCTGGTTTAGAGTAAGGAGACATAAAAAAAAAACAAAGGAAATAGAGAGATCAGAAATGACGGAACGGTAACATATTTTTAAGTGCAAATAAAATAAGTTTGAAATTAACATAAAAGTTGAGGGAGTGTCTTAAATGAAATGGTAGACAAAGAAAGGAACTCTTCGCACGCTGCTAGCAAGCTTCAAGGGCACTGAACCAATTATAAATAGCCAGCGTGTCTAGCTCTCAAGTGAAGATTAGGACGTTAAAGTAAAGAAGGAATTAAACCGCTCCGCCACAGCAGCGGCAGTGCAATTACGTCGCTCGCGTGATTGATCGTTAGTCTGCCGCGGCAATATATGGAATGCGATTACCCGCGCCATATATAGACAATTTGGGATCGAACCCACTTCCATTTAAGTAGGGATTTATAATGTGTCGCGATTTAATGAGCCCGCTTACAAGGTCGGCTTAATAGGTTTTGCTTTCGACAAATGGGATGAATTTTTAGTGGATCAGTTGCGTTGGTTCACGGGTTACTGTGCCCGCAATAAGGACGGCCACGGCAAATGATAAAACCCTTCCAATTAGGAATGGGCGATAGTTATCGCGGTAATATGGATACCATTCTTATCAACATGATTTTGCAATCTATATTGAAGTGACTATTACACTCTTACTACGTCATACTACTTTTGACCAATAAAACGGTACGAAAGGACGTATTTCAACCAATCATGGCTGCTTATCGCACAATTTTATCGCGTCCCTAGCATTTGTTTAATTTTATCGCGTCCCTAGCATTTGTTTAATTTTATCGCGTCCCTAGCATTTGTTTCTTCGTTTGCCAACATTTGAAACTGCGCTGGTCTGGACGTCAAAAAAAATATATATAAAATTACAAACCACTCCAGTCGATGCACAGCAGTTTCAAATATGACTCGCATTGGCATTCAAGAACAAGAATTAATAAAAATCACTGATCATACCTATGCATCTTCTGAAATCCTATTTACAAATAGCCTAAATGAAGAGCACCATTCGGAAATCCTGAATAGGTTGAATACACCATGTAGGCCTAAATCAACGAGTTCCACTTCTATTACGCACACGTCCAATATAACATCAATTGAACCACCAACCACATTCAAATTTGAAAATTGTACATTCAATAATTATTCCTTTTAAAATTATTATTCGGAAATCCTGAATAAGTTGAATACACCATGTAGGCCTAAATCAACGAGTTCACTTCTATTACGCACACGTCCAATATAACATCAATTGAACCACCAACCACATTCAAATTTGAAAATTGTACATTCAATAATTATTCCTTTTAAAATTATTCATGTTTATTTTTTATTTTATCGTCGTTAATTAAAACTTTTCTAACACTTGTGTATATTAGTTAGGTTATGTTATAGCTTCTGCTATATGATATTATGGATAGTCAAGTATCAGAGATTGTTTAATACTGAGATTTATTGAAAATCATCTGTCAAGTGACGTTGATTACTGGGATCCGGATGATTGAAGTGGAATGCAAATGTTTTAATAAAAACGAAACTGAATCAACAAAGCCTTCTTAACTAGTAACCGTCTACAGAGTTCAATGAAGATTCCATGGCACAACTGCCATCTAGCGTAATGGTGCAATAATACATTTGAAGACAGGTTTATTTTCGTAAGTCAATTAATATTTTATTGTACTGGAGTACTTTGTTACTTATAATCTTTATATACTTTCTTCTAATCGTGTAATAGTCAATTAAATCCCACTCGAATTTTGATTTTCTCTAGATAAATCAAAACCTCTAGTGAGATTACTGTTGATAAAAAGCTTAGAATTAGGAATGCACGATAGTTATCGCGAACCTATATATTGAATTTACTATCGGTAGCATTTTTATCGATATGATTTTCCAATCGATATTGAATTAATAAAAACCTTCGAATTAAGAATACGCGATAGTTACAGTGATACTGTGGACCGCTTTTAGGCCTAATATCGATACAATTTTTATCGATATGATTTTCCAATCGATATTAAAATGACTATTACACTTTTATTACGTCACACTACTTTTGACCAATAAAACGGTACGAAAGGACGTCTTTCAACCAATCATGGCTGCTTATCGCACAATTTTATCGGGTCCCTAGCATTTGTTTAATTTTATTGCTTCCCTAGCATTTGTTTATTTTTATCACTACCTCAGCATTTGTTTCTTTGTTTGCCAACATTTCAAAGTGCACTGGTCTGGACGTCAAAAAAAAAAAAAAAAAAAAACAGAAAATTACAAACCACTCCAGTAGATGCACAGCAGTTTTAAATATGACTCGTACTGGCATTCAAGAACAAGAATTAATAAAGATCACTGGTCATAGCTATCCATCTTCCCTGAAATCCCATTTACAAATAAATGAAGAGCACCATTCGGAAATCCTGAATAAGTTGAAAACTGTAGTTTCAATAATTGTTTCTTTTAAAATTATTCATGTTTATTTTTTATTTAATCATCGTTAATTAAAACTTTTCTTGTTTATTTCATCATCCCTAATTAAAACTGTTCCTCCAATTAGGAATGGGCGATAGTTATCGCGATACTATCGATAGCCTCTACTATCGATACCATCATTACTATTTAATACGAGAAAAATCCGTACCGGCGCCGGCCGTATTAAATAGTAATAATACATATTGGCTACTTCAGAAATAGTAGTCGTGTAATATTCAATAAGGTGGGCGAGACCTCATACAAAATGAATATGTGATGTATTAACTGTTAGCAGTTTTCATAAACTGATGTTGAATATGGCCACAAAGTCATTTAAATATGTGCTCCTCCATATATGACGTGAATCGTCTCAAATGCAGGTAGTAAGGCCGTAAAAAGCATTACGAGAGGGGTTCGGCCGGTGCCGTGGATCGTGTCCCGGCATAGCTCAGTTGGAAAGAGCGCTCAGCGCGCAGAGCTGAGAGGTTCTGAGTTGGATTCCCGGTGCCGGTACGGATTTTTCTCGTAGTAAATAGTAATAATACATATTGTCTACTTCAGAAATAGTAGTCGTGTAATATTTAATGAGGTGGGCGAGACATCATACAAAATGAATATGTGATGTATCGATACCATTGTTATCGATATGATTTTGCAATCTATACTGAAGTGATAAAACCCTTACAATTAGAAATGTACGATAGTTAATATAAATTGAGGGAAAGAAAACAGAGGACACTGGAAAGATTTATTTTCTCAATTGTGCTAGAATGCTTTACCTGCAGACTTACTAAAGGCTTTACCAATAACCAAAAATGTATTTAAAAATAGCTTAAGGACTTTACTAATAGACGGTAGTATATTATACACACTATTTAAAGGGTGTAATTGATACTTTATTATTGAAGTGTTGTATCAGTGTAGAAGTGTGTTGTGTCAGTGAAGTGTGAAGTGTGTTGTGTAGGCTAAGTGAAGTGTGTTTCTATCAGTGAAGTTTTATAGTTTATACTGGCAGTGCAAAGTATTTGAACAGTGAAATGGTTTTGAAGTGTTAGTGAAATCAGGATAGAATCAGTGAAATGTGTCGTAGTTCCAGTGCAGTGAGTGAGTTGTCAGCGAAATGAGTGTAGTGTTGAAAGGTACTTGTGCAGGTATGAACATATCATACTCGTGGGTTTTAGTTCGAACTTAGGGTTAAGATACAAATTAGATTTATTTTAAATGTTATTTTAAGTGATCGTGCTTCATTTAATTTAGGATGCTCCCAGTTATTATTATTATTATTATTATTATTATTATTATTATTATTATTATTATTATTATTATTATTATTATTATTTGTAGTAGTAGTGGTAGTTTTCATTATTATTATTATTAGTATTATTATTATTTGCATTTATTATTGTCTTTATTGAGTGTAATTAGTTACCACTGCCACCGGGTATATACCCATTGCAGTGTGAATACATACATACATATATACATACATACATACATACATACATACATACATACATACATACATACATACATACATACATGTACATAGTTATCATGAATCTACCGATTGTATTTACTATCGGTAGCATTATTATCGATATGATTTTCCAATCGACATTGAATTAATAAAAACCTTAGAATCAAGAATACGCGATAGTTATAGTGATACTGTGGATCGATACTATTTTTGTCGACATGATTATCCAATCGATATTAAATTGATAAAACCCTTAGAATCAGAAATACACGAAAGTTATCGCCGTCCTATCGATTGTTTTTACTATCGAAACATTATTATCGATATGACTTTCCAATCGATATTGATCTGAAATTTTATGCTATCGATAACAATTTTAGAAGCAATCGATAGCAAATGAATCTTATAACCTTTCTACTTGTTATATCATTTCATTTTATTTACCCTGCTGCTTAAACGCTTCATTTTCTTTTAGTTTCGTGGGTTAACTCATTTTTGTATAAACCATCCATTGTGGCATACTGTATTGAATAGTACGATAGTATTTAAAAATAACATTCTTCGAAGAAAACATCACTATTCAGAATCAATTCAAAGATTGTTTACATGTGTCCACACTTATCAATATGCATGACTTTGCTTTGTGTTAATAACTTACTTATGGCTTTTAAGGAACCCGAAGGTTCATTGCAGTTTTCACAAAAGCCCCCATCGGTCCCTATCCTGAGCAAGATAAATCCAATCTCTACCATCATATCCTACCTCCCTCAAATCCGTTTTTATATTAACCTCCCATCCACGTCTCGGCCTCCCCAAAGATCTTTTTCCCTCTCACATCCCAACTAACACTCTATATGCATTTCTTGATTCGTTCATACATGCTAAATGCTCTGCTCATCTCAAACGTCTGGATTTAATGTTCCTAATTATGTCAGGTGGAGAATAAAATGCGTGTAGTTTTACATTGTGTAACTGTGTTAATAACATATTGTATAAAATAAACTACTAGCAATCAATTAAAGAACGTTTTGTTAACAAGTACTGTTTCAACATTTGTGATCGAACTTTGTCAAGAATTACATTTAAAAGGAAGAACACTAGGAAAATAAATTCAAGATTTTTGGTTTACATGTACGTACACTTTTACAATGATCATTAATATTTTTTAAAGAAGATCTACGTTTACTGTACGCATTGCAAATAAAATAATACACATTTTAAGTAGTTGTACTCAAGGAATAATAAACACATAGTATTCCCACACATAAACACAAATTGTCCAGTGTTTTTTAGACGCACAGAAAATGTGTTACTCTTTCGAACTGTGTTTATGTGAAAGAATGCAGAAAGCATTAGTTCTAAGGCAGAGAAGTTGCCTACTTAAAAGGCGTCATTGCTGGAAGTTGCTTCGATTTATTATCTACAAGTGACCCAGTGACTGCGCCTGTAGATCCAGAGTATGCAAACCGCCATTCAAAAAAAATTCCTGTGTTCCGTGAGCCTTCCATTAATGAACTTTATATTATATCTGTTGTGTTATGGCGGAAGTTGATATGCACAATTCTGGAAAAAATATTTTATTGTCTAGTTCAGTTAAAATTGTTGGTTTTAACATTATATAAAAACATGATACCGGGTCTACTCCCATTAGCAGCTAATACTAATACTAATACCAATAAAACATAGTTCCTGTTTTATGTTTCCCTGATTTTTCCTGAAAGAATAAACTTTAAAAGTGCTCTCCTACAAAATAAGGAAAACGTAGTATCAGGTAACAAGCAAACGTTCTGATAAAGTTCAATTTTTTACTTCCACCATGTTAATAATGTCAAAAGAAGTGCTTATAGGCTACAAATTTTGACCACTCACCGCAATTACGAAGGCAGTAAAAAAATAAGTTCGCCAGGGGCCGTTAACAGAAAAAAAACACAATTTCATTCGACAAATTTATTTGAACAGGCACAGCAATTATTGAGCTATTTTCTAACATATTGTAAATTTATTTCAACTCAGCAATGGAATTTTATTCTTCCAACAATAATTCCTTTCTACAATTCACCTTAAACGCTCTCGTCAACAATACGATTTTCACTCAACACAGTATTCGTTATGGCAATCCACTGACGGCAATGACAATTTACTTGGACTATTACGTACAACAATGAACTGTTAATCTTAACTAATATTTACAAAGCACTATTTACAAATCAGAACTATCAGTTCTCAGTTCACAGTTCTTCTAGCTCAGTCACTCGAGTTCACAGTATCTCGAACCACAGACCTTCAGAGACAGTTCACTGTACTCGAACTCAGGTCCCTCCAACTGCGGTCCACTGTACTCGAACTCAGGTCCCTCCAACTGCGGTCCACTGCACTCGAACTCAGGCCTTCGGATGCTGATACAGTTGCGGACGCACACTCGAGTCGAACTCCGGTACACAAGACTGGCTTGCTTGCTTGCTCTGGCTTACTCACTGAATGGCTGTATAAACTGAAAAAACTGCCTCGCGTTCACTTGCGCTCGTAATTTATACTCACACCACAGTTTCTGGAAAGTACGAGTTCTGGATAGATCGCGATATTTCGACGCGTGTCTCCATTCTCGAATCATCTCGCACGCTGCTGCTCCCCCTCCTTCACCGCGCGTAGCCATGCCCCAGGAGGCAGATGCGCGCGCACCCCGCCCAACACAAGGCCGACTTAGCCTTTCCTCCGTCGGTCGTGAGATCGAATCTCACGGAATTGAGACAGAAGAAGTGCAGACGCAGTCAAACGCTGGTTCCGATTTGAGGCGGCTGACTTCTATGACACAAAATTTGATCCCATGGTATGACAAATGTCTCAATTCCAGTGGGGGATATGTTGACAAATAGCGCAACAATTGCTGTATGTGTTTCAATATATATTTCCATGAAATTGTGCTTTTTTCTATAAATAGCCCGGGGAAAATCACTTTCTGGACGGCCTCGTAATTAAGGTCGAGTGGCCAAAATTTGTGTAAACACTTCTTTTGACACTATTAACATGGCGGAAGAAAAAAATATAACTTTTTTATCTGCCCCCATCAGAACGTTTGCTTGTAAGATATTCCAAAACACCAGAGATATTTTATAGGCAGAGTGGAAGTGAAATAGCCTTGCAGATTTCCAAAGCGAATAACTCATGTTGTGTGTAACAAAAAACTATAGTATCATATTGGTGGAAAGTCCATAGTTTTTTTTTTTTTTTTCAGAATTTTTTTTTCTTTAGGAGAAAATCCACAAACGATTAGGGAAAACGCGGAAATTCTACTTGAAGCAAGTAAAGAGATAGGGTTGGAAGTAAATCCCGAAAAGACTAAGTATATGATTATGTCTCGTGATCAGAATATTGTACGAAATGGAACTATAAAAGTTGGAGATTTATCTTTCGAAGAGGTGGAAAAATTCAAATACCTTGGAGCAACAGTAACAAATATAAATGACACTCGGGAGGAAATTAAACGGAGAATAAATGTGGGAAATGCCTGTTATTATTCGGTTGAAAAGTTTTTGTCATCTAGTCTGCTGTCAAAAAATCTGAAAGAATTCATAAAACAGTTATATTACCGGGTTGTTCTGTATGGCTGTGAAACTTGGACTCTCACTTTGAGAGAGGAACAGAGATTGAGGGTTTTTGAGAATAAGGTTCTTAGGAAAATATTTTGGGCTAAAAGGGATGAAGTTACAGGAGAATGGAGAAAGTTACACAACGCAGAGCTGCACGAATTGTATCCTTCACCTGACATAATTAGGAACATTAAATCCAGACGTTTGAGATGAGCAGGGCATGTAGCACGCATGGGCGAATCCAGAAATGCATATAGAGTGTTAGTTGGGAGGCCGGAGGGAAAAAGACCTTTGGGGAGGCCGAGACGTAGATGGGAAATAATATTAAAATGGATTTGAGGGAGGTGGGATATGATGATAGAGACTGGATTAATCTTGTTCAGGATAGGGACCGATGGCGGGCTTATGTGAGGGCGGCAATGAACCTGCGGGTTCCTTAAAAGCCAGTAAGTAAGTAAGTAAGTAAGTAAGTAAGTAAGTAAGTAAACGTTTGTCCATATCGATAGGAAATCTAATGAAGAATAATTTATCCCGCTGGCGTATTTCAATAGCATGCACGGTTTTCGTGTAAATTTAATTTAAAAAACGCCTAAATTCAAAACATTGCACGAAGCGAACGCATGGCAACGTCTTGGCAGCTTACGTACGGAGACTCACCGAGTTCGTTGACCTCTTATTTGTATACGAGTAGAGCGTATTAGCGACGATGTTGCCGGACTGCTGAAACTTCCAACTCAATTTTCTAATTAACCGCTCATTTAATGACAAAACGTGATATAGGTTTTCCAGTCATTTGTTGTACCCTATCGTCTCTTTCGATCTGCAAGGTTATTTCACTTCGACCCTGCAGTTGTGGAGGTCCAGAAGTGCGATGGCGAGATCAATTTAGATGAAGTTCACGCCGGAAACAATTATCTTTCCATATCCATTCTATGCTAGTGGTGATGATAATGTTTGTGAAGATAGAATTATAGAAATTTCACGTAAGACTCTAATCTAAAACTCCATAAAAGAAAGTTGAATTTCTCGTTAGCTAGATTTAAATTCACAAAAAATATGGGAAATGCCTGTTATTATTTAGTTGAGAAGCTTTTATCATCCAGTCTGCTGTCAAAAAATCTTAAAGTTAGAATTTGCAAGTTTTATAAGTTGTGTTAACTCTCGCTAAGTGGTTTTATATTTTATTTTATTCGTTTTAGTATTTATTTTATTATTGAATAATTTTCTTTTATTACTATTATTATTATTATTATTATTATTATTAGGCTATTATTATTATTATTATTAATGAATTAATTTGTATTAGTATCTTTGTATCATGTCAGTCACGGATATCCTATTATTATTATTATTATTATTATTATTATTATTATTATTATTATTATTATTGTTACTATTATTTCTAACATCAACATTATTATTGACCTCTGTAAAATTTATGTAGACTACTGGACTATACCCGAGCACGAGCATATGCTCATTTCGGGTATATATTCATATGTATAATTTAAAATGCAAATTGTGAATAAATTTGAATTTGAATTTGAAAAAAAAAAACAGTTACATTACCGATTTTTCTGTATGGTTGTGAAACTTCGACTCTCACTTTGAAAGAAAAACAGAGATTATGGGTGTTTGAGAATAAGGTCCTTAGGAAAATATTTGGGGCTATGAGGGATGAAGTTACAGGAGAATGGAGAAAGTTACACAACACAGAACTGCACGCATTGTATTCTTCACCTGACATAATTAGGAACATTAAATCCAGACGTTTGAGATAGGCAGGGTATGTAGCACGTATGAGCGAAACCAGAAATGCATATAGAGTGCTAGTTGAGAGGCCGGAGGGAAAAAGACCTTTGGGGAGGCCGAGACGTAGATGAGAGGATAATATTAAAATGGATTTGAGGGAGGTGGGATATGATGATAGAGACTGGATTAATGTTGCACAGGGTAGGGACCGATGGCGGGCTTATGTGAGGACGGCAATGAACTTCCGAGTTACTTAAAAGCCATTTGTAAGTAAGTAAGTAAGTAAGTAATGTTAACTGATGCCGCTACAAATCATTTGAATTTAAACCGATCCTGAGATGGATGCAGTGCGCATTTTCCTTTGGACACGAGGATCCGCTTTTTTGGCCGGGTTTCCTTTTAAGCGTGATATGTGGAGGAAGAAAGGTCAAGCCCACCCAGTGATGGTGAGGAATTGCCCGGTCATGTCCCGCGTCACTCCGCACGCCGTCCCGACGCCCGCAATCACTGCGCGCATCGCCCACCCCTCTCGTCCCCTTCGCCCTAGAGTCTCAACAAAGCTCCCTCACTATCTTGGCAGGTGCTCGAATAGGTTTCTTTCATACAATTCTTTGTGGATTGAAAAAGCGGCGCACTGACGTCTGAGGGAAAGCTCCTTATAACGATCCACGAACAAATTTGATAAATTAGCCCACTACTGAGTGTCATTCTGCTGTCAGGATAAAGAACTACTTTCGCCAGACCAAATGCTCTTTCTCTATTTTTAAATAAGGATCGTCAATATATGGGACTTCTCGTCGTCAGTGTCATCGTCATCGACATCATCATCATTTGGTATATTCAGTATATTCAGTGTCATACAGTCAGAGCACACAACATAGTGCAATTGACAAAGTCAGTCATAAAAAGTAAACAATAAAATTAATTCAAAAACTCTCAACAATGTTGACATTAAAAAAATTCATTAATTTCATAAAATAGTTTGTTGATTAACCAACCAGAAGCAAGTCTGTTAAAAGACTCCCTTTCCAGATTAAAAAAAGATATCTCGGACATTTATTTGCTATTTTTAAAGACATAATAAAATAATTATTCATTGTTTTGGTTAGCCTACATTTAGGTATGTCAAAAAGGTCACGGTTTCTGGTGTTATATATATGAACATCATTCCTATGTGTCAACATATGAAGGGTACACGGGAATAACGATCAAGGTCCATTTTAGAAAGTTTCGAGAAAAACAAATTTTAAAGTTTAAGCATTTAATACTTTGTTAAGTGTGTATTTAATAGAAATTGACGTAGTGGAATGCCAAGAACGATGATTTCTTATTACTAGCTAGACCACATGATAGTACTTTCATTCCACTACTGGGTGTTCATTTCAAAGTGTGTCATGACGTCACTGTTGTTGGGTCACCGATTTGAAGCGAGTTTCAGCTTATATGTTAGAGAATTTGCCTATTATTTAAGGCGTTCTTCAATCTGAACTTGAGAACGTGTACGGTATAACATGAACGTCGTAGCAACAGATGGCGGTCTGTACGGTCTGTGTGCTACCATAACCTCTTTCGAACTGTGTTTTGCGCCGGCAAGTCGTACGCAGGGTATTTGTTATCATCGGTTGCGTGCGGTAACATTCCACAACACAAATCAAATCCTCCGTGTCCATGTTGACCGTCCAAGTTAATGTCAACAAATACGTAAGTAATCGTCTTAACCCTCTCCCCATATCCCGACAGTACGTATTTCCAAACAGTTCACATTCCTGCCACTACCGGCGTTACCGTACGTATCGGCACGTACTCTTCAGAATGAACGCCGTACTTGCTAGCCAACTTCTCTGCCTCTTAGATTATACACCTGAGCTGCGGAAGTGTAGGAAGATTGAATTCTCTAGGCTCATCAGCTAGCCACATGACGGCATACAGCGAGCCAAGACACATTTTGAGCTGAACACCCAGTATAAGATAGCATTATTAACTCAATTTCCATTTTTGATGGACCTTGATCGTTTTTCCCGTGTACCCTTCATATGTGAATTTTCTTTGACGTAATTTAGGGCTTGGTAAATATACAGTGATGTTACAGTCATAATTTTTTTTCATTTACAAATAACGGTCTGCAGTGTGCCTTCATTGATGAATTAGTTATAATTCTAATAGCTTTTTTTTTGTACCTTATTAGTATGAAAACTATTACCCCATAAAAGTAGTCCATAAGAAAGTATACTATGAAAACAAGAAAAATAGACAACTCATCATCATCATCATCATCATCATCATCAACAACAACATCACCATCACCATCGTCCAGCTTTCAGGGAATTAGGCCACTGTTGACCTGTTTCGATCTCAAATCAGGTGTCGAGGAGTCTCTTTAATGATCTTCCTCGATTTCTCGTGCCTGATCGGGTGTAATTTTTAAGTAATCTAGGCAATATGTTGCATGAAATTCTGTTCACATGTTGTATCCATTGTGAATTTTGTCCAGAATTGGGTGTAATTCATTTGAGGCTAAGAGGAATGAATTTACAGGAGAAATGGAGAAAGTTACACAACGCAGACCTGCATGCATTCTATTATTCTTACTTACTTACTGGCTTTTAAGGAACCCGGAGGTTCATTGCCCACCTCACATAAGCCCGCCATTGGTCCCTGCCCTGAGCAAGATTAATCCAGTCACTATCATTATATCCCACCTTCCTCAAATCCATTTTAATATTATCTTTCCATCTACGTCTCGGCCTCCCCAAAGGTCTTTTTCCCTCCGACCTCCCAACTAACTAACATTCTATATGCATTTCTGGATTCGCCCATACGTGCTACATGCCCTGTTCATCTGAAACGTCTGGATTTAATGTTCCTAATTATGTCAGGTGAAGAATACAATGCGTGCAGATCTGTGTCGTGTAACTTTCTCCATTCTCCTGTAACTCCATCCCTCTTAGCCCCAAATATTTTTCTGAGCACCTTATTCTCAAACACTCTTAACCTATGTTCCTCTCTCAAAGTGAGAGTCCAAGTTTCACAACCATAAAGAACAACCGGTAATATAACTCTTTTATAAATTCTAACGTTCAGATTTTTTGACAGCAGACTGGATGATAAAAGTTTCTCAACCGAATAATAACAGGCATTTCCCATATTTATTCAATGCGAGCATTATTTACATTTGTTACTGTTGCTCCCAGGTATTTGAATTTTTCACCTCTTCAAAGGATAAATTTCCAATTTTTATATTTCCATTTCGTACAATATTCTGGTCATTGTACTCTTTACCTGACATAATTAGAAATATTTTAAATCCAGACGTTTGAGATGGGCAGGGCATGCAGCACGTATGGGCGAATCCAGAAATGCATAATATAGAGTGTTAGTTGAGAGGCCAGAGGATAAAATACCTTTGGGGAGGCCGAGACGTAGATGGGAGGATATTATTAAAATTAATTTGAGGGAGGTGGGATATGTTTGTAGAGACTGCATTTATGTTACTCAGGATAGAGTCCAATTGCGGGCTGAGAAGAAACTGCCTACTGAAGGATGCCCTGGAAGGGATGGTGAACGGGAGAAGAGTTTGGGGTAGAAGAATATATCAGATGATAGACGACATTAAGATATATGGATCATATGAGGAAACGTAGAGGAAGGCAGAAAATAGAAAAGATTGGAGAAAGGTGGGCTTGCAGTGATAAACCTACCCTTGGGCAGAACACTAAATGAATGAGATATTTCAAACAAAACGTTTCATGAAAATGTATTCATTTTTCCTTCTTGTCCGAGAAAAAAGAGTTTTATATGAAACATTTCATTGCGTGTTTTCGGAAAGCCATTGATTTAATTCTCAATATTCTCAGTGATTTTAAGAAAACAGTGTATTAAAATGATTGAAAGAATTTTAGTTTTGTCCTTTAAATGTGAAGAAATTTGACCCGAAAAAATGTAACATTTTAAAATTCCTTTGCAGAACGAAAAGTTACATTTATTCAAACCAAATTTCTGCTCATTTGGACAATGCTAAAATTCTTTCAATTATTCACCATCATAATATTCTGATGTCTTAAATTGACTGAGAATATTGGCAATTAAATAAAAAAACACGCTATGAAATGTTTCATATAAAATAATTTTGTTCACACCTGTAGAGTAACAATTAGAGCGTCTGGCCGCGAAACCAGGTGGCCCGGGTTCGAATCCGGGTTGGGACACGTTACCTGGTTGAGGTTTTTCCGGGGTTTTCTCTCTACCCAATTTGAGCAAATGCTGGGTGACTTTCGTGCTGGACCCCGGACTCATTTCACCGGCATTATCACCTTCACCTCATTCAGACGCTAAATAACCTGAGATAGTGATACAGCATCGTAAAATAAAAAAAAAATATTTTTTTGTTCTGGAAAAAGATGTAAGAACGAGCAAAATTGCTTTAAACTTTTTTGTTTGAAGTATCTCAAAGAATAACCCCTTGAAATTAATTACATTACTTATGCTTCACTCTATATAACCGACGCATGCATAGAAAACACCGCCTTCTACTGAAACCATTTCGGGCACGTGCATGACGAATCGATGGGCAAATTTATGGCGAGCATTGCCATAGTTACTTGGTCCCTCGTACTTCAGCTACAGTCAATTGTCGCGTACTGCGTCCATATGTTGTAGCGAAAAATGTCTGTGCCATCCAATTCCGATTACGCACACATCGCATAATCAGATCTCGTCTGCGGCTCCTGAATCCTGCGGAGTCGGATTGCAGAGTCCTGTTTCGTTGCCGGGGGCCATTGTTTCTGATCATCCACTAGGATAATCCTCTCAACTCTGCTGAACAACGCAAGCCGACGCTAATTGCATGGAAGACTAAATCCACAGGCAAAGAGCTGCAGTCCAAGTCTGAATTCTTGATCCACTGATTCGAGAATAGGCCACCGGGGCATTTGTCATGTTTACCTACAAAAGCAAGTTTAGAACGAGTCCAACATCCAAGTACAATAACAAACAATAATGTTCGATACTATGATCATATCTCACCTTCTTTCGAGAAGTTATCATGGCTTAGGTTAGCCTACATGAGAGGAGAAATCTGCACTCACTTTCTCTCTTATATCGAATTATGAACACTTCATCCCTCTATTATTTATTCGCTCGTTTTCATACTCTTTCTCGCTATCATAATATTAATACTCGATCACAACGCGATAACACGCTAGAAATTCCACTTCACACATCATCTCTGTATTCCTTATCTTTCACTGTTGCTACCTCTCGTCACTGGAACTCTCTGCCGCCTGAAGTCAAGGGCTGCCGAACATTGAAATCTTTCAAATCCAAGTTAGAAAATTATCTTATGACGAGTTGCCAAACTAACTTACTATTATGACAAGTGTTGTATTGCATGTTTCCACGTATTCACATTTTTTTATGTTCTAGTGATATTTAACTTACTTTATACTTTTGTTTTCATATTTTCCAATAATGGTATATCTATAATGTGATAAGTTGAGCTAATATAATCATAATTTTCCTTACTGTGTGTACTTCAAAATATTGTATTCATTGTATGCTTTGTACTGCACTATTTTATTACTACTACTACTACTACTATTATTATTATTATTATTATTATCATTATGATCATTATTATTTTTATTTTTTATCATCATCATTATTATTATTATTATTATTATTATTATTATCAATAATTGTCTTATTTTTTTATACATTGTATGTCTCATTTATTTTGACCTGCTGTTCACATTTTATTATGCTTTTTTCTTTCTTTCTGTATGTCATATATTATGTTTGATTTCTATTTACTTGTTGTTTACATTTTATTATTATCTTATTCAGTTTTGTGTGTAAAATTCTAGTGTACTTTGTAAATTTGTAGTGTTTTTTGTAACGCAGTTTTACTCCTGGTTGAGTGTTAGAGAAGGCCGTATGGCCTTAACTCTGCCAGGTTAAATAAATTATTATTATTATTATTATTATTATTATTATTATTATTATTATTATTATTATTATTATTATTATTAAACAAATGGGCCTATACATTCAGGAGCAAACTTACGTACAAAACCTGACATGTCCATTTTCAGAAAAATACATTTCAGACGCGAAAATCGCACAGTAGTGACAAAAAAAACCGGACCGACCCTTGTAGCTGATTTCAGAGCCTTGTTCACTCCAGAGCACGATACACTGGTAACTAAGACTTTCGTGTTTCGAATCCTGCCTGGGAAGGAAACGTTTTTTTGTTCCTTATTCAAATTTATTCCCAATACTTTTCGATTGAAACGATATTTTACTACTTAATTAACTTATTATTCCAAGAACATGAATTTTACCAGCAATTTTACCAAATATTATAATGGGTTCTTATTGGCTATGTTTTTAGTGAACAATTAAAATATCATTTTCTTTCTATTTATACACTGTATGAAATACTTTAATACCGATCACAATGTTATAATTAATGTACTAAGAAAGGTACTGAAAGTTTCAAAGTACAGGCTTACTCAATATATAGTTAACAGCTCCGTATATGTGACTGGGGTGTTCACAGCACTCCGCGCGATTATTTAAGGGTTAATACCTCCTGGAAATTTCGTGGAATTAGAAAATATTTCATATAAAAATTCAAGAAAAGATGTTTTTGATAAACATGCGAGAATAAATTTATTTGCCTAGTTCCTTTTAAAATCTTAACAAAAATTTAACAGTAAGGTAAGGTATCCCCGTAACATGCCATGAAGGCACTTGGGGTGCATGGAGGTAGAGCCCCATGCTTTCCATGACCTCGGCACTAGAATGATGTGATGTGGTCGGCACCACGCTCTGACCGCCTTTTACCCCCGGGAAGGACCCGGTACTCAATTTTATAGGAGGCTGAGTGAACCTCGGGGCCGTTCTGAAAGTTTGGCAACGAGAAAAAATCCTGTCACCACCTGGGATCGAACCCCGGACCTTCCAGTATAATTAGAAAATTACTAATTACATCATAATTACAAATAAATAACAATTTAATAAAAAATTTCAATAAAAAGAGTTTTATCCATGAAAGTATGAGTACTCTAATACAATAAAACAGATATTAAGTGACTTACTAAAATTCTATTTAACTAATATTAGCTTCACCAAAACGTTTGAACGGAGCCGCCATTTTCAGTCGACTATCTATGCGGGAGATAAATTATGACATTCGCAAAGCATGTTTTATAATACCGTAAAGAATTTGCAGTTTGAAATGTTGGCAAACAAAGGAACAAATGCTAGGGAAGTGATAAAAATAAACAAATGCTAGGGAAGTGATAAAATTGTAGCGATAAACAGCCATGATTGGTTGAAACACGTTCTTTCGTACTGTTTTATTGGTCGAAAGTATTATGGCGTAGTAAAAGTGTAATAGTGACCATAAAAATGTGGAAAATAATTATGCATGTGCATTTTAGCAATAGCCTATCTAACTGGTGTAGAATTTTTAAGAAGTTGTAATGAAAATTGTAGAAATTACGAAAAGTCGGTAAGACTTCACCTTGCTAGAATATGGTAATTATGAAATGAATCGGACTAATAGAGGAAACGAAATTATCGTGAAAAAATATGACGTCCACAGTCGTTGCGTCACAGCAAACATCCAAACCTGCTGAGCTACGCCTGAGTCCGCACCAATAGCGATGAAGAAGCCTGTAACATACACCGCAGCCCATAAAATCAACGTCATTAATTAGGGGCTAGATTTAAAGCAATTTCGCCACTTTTTCATGCTCTGGTGGAAAAGACAGCAATCACCGGGTCTCGCTCATTCACATCGGTCTTTTGACAAACATTTTGGCTCCAATTAACAAAAATTAACAAAGCTACCATCCAGCTCTCTTTCTATATAGTCTATATTCAGATAGTTATCCGCATGGCTTGATGGGAACATTTTTTTAAACCCGGAACGGAACAAAAGGCTTTAAAATACATTCCCGAAACCTTGTTTGGAGGGTCGCTATGTTTAAAAAACTTGATAAAATACTGTAGCGAGACAAAGATTCGAGTCACGGCTGGTTTGAGCCAAAAACTCGGTCACAGAAAGAATACTTACCCCATTATCGTATAATAGAATTCGGAGCTTTAAATCTAAATGGGTAAGCAAAATCACTGACTTGTCAACTCAATAAAGCAGCAGTACCGTCGGCGGTGACGTCACTAACTCGTTTATACACGCCTATATGATACATGCCCGTGTGTTTGAGCCTTTATGCTGTATATGGTTATATCATTATCATCATCATCGTATCCGACAATCTCTGTGCTGCCTGCACCCCCTTTTCGAGCTTACGTAATAATAAAAACCAATATTACGCTGGGGGGTGCTTGGGGTATGAGCTAACCGTGTGCAGAAACCCAGCTCTCCACTGGGCCGGGGGCTAAATGGACCAACCATGGAGGGGACATCGACCGAGAGAGGGGGTAGCAGAGCGGGGGGACATGTTAATTGAAAGCTTTGTTACGATTCACAGGACAAAGGGGTACAGTCTGTGCACCATCGGCCTGTACGTGCGATTCGAGCGTAAGTAATTATTATTACAGTATTTGTGTACGCACGTCGGCTGGCAGATCGTAGTTCGCTACCAGATTGTGACGCGAGCGTGTTCACAGCTGAAGATGGCCTTCCTATGTTCGAAGTTCAGTCATAGTTTGTAAATTGAACTAATTTGATTGTATATATGTTTGTATAGTTTGGCTGATGAATTGTATATGCTTTTAAAATGATTACTAGTCTGTGTAGCTCTACTGATGAATTGTATATAGGCCTACTGTAAATTTATGGTAGTCTGTATAGCTCAATTGATGAATTGTATATGCTGTAAATTGTATAGTAGTCTGTATAGCTCAACTGATGAATTGTTTATGATTATAAATTGAATTGATCTACTTGATATTAATTGCACACATTTGTATAGCTTAATGAAAGTATGGCTTGTAAATTAAATTTTTCTACTTACTTTGTATTGTATATATTTGTATAGTTTTGGCCGATGAATTGTATATGCTTTAAATTGTATAGTAGTCTGTATAGCTCAACTGATGAATTGTTTATGATTATAAATTGAATTGATCTACTTGATATTAATTGCACACATTTGTATAGCTTAATGAAAGTATGGCTTGTAAATTAAATTTTTCTACTTACTTTGTATTGTATATATTTGTATAGTTTTGGCCGATGAATTGTATATGCTTTAAATTGTATAGTAGTCTGTATAGCTCAACTGATGAATTGTTTATGATTATAAATTGAATTGATCTACTTGATATTAATTGCACACATTTGTATAGCTTAATGAAAGTATGGCTTGTAAATTAAATTTTTCTACTTACTTTGTATTGTATATATTTGTATAGTTTTGGCCGATGAATTGTATATGCTTTAAATTGAATAGTAATCTGTACAGCTCAACTGATTAATTGTTTATGATTATAAATTGAATTAATCTACTTCATATGAATTGTACAATTTTATATAGCTTAACGAAAGTATACTTGTAAATTGAATTAATCTGTTTATTAGGTATTGTATATGTTTCTATAGTTGTATATGCTTTAAATTGAATAGCAATCTGTATAGTTTAACTGATGAATTGTTTATGATTATAAATTGAATTGATCTACTTGATATTAATTGCAAACATTTGTATAGCTTAATGAAAGTATGGCTTGTAAATTAAATTTTTCTACTTACTTTGTATTGCATATATTTGTATAGTTTTGGCCGATGAATTGTATATGCTTTAAATTGAATAGTAATCTGCATAGCTCTACTGATAAATTGTTTGTGTTTGTAATTTGAAGTAGTTTGCATGATATGTATTATCAATTTCTGTATATCACAACTGGTTGAATTGTTTGTCCCTTAAATTTAATTAACTCACTTGTTTTGTATTATACATATAGCTCAACTGATGAATGATCGTTTGCGTTTGTGAATTTAATAATCTGATTGGCTATGTATTGTATACTTTTAGTAGAGCCATCGATGTAGCTCAGTCGGCAGACTCGCAGGGCTGCTGATCCGGAGCTGCGTTCGGACTTGGGTTGGATCCCCCTTTGGTCTTTGGTTTCTTCCGAGGTTTTCCACAGCCGTGGGACTGAAGCCGGATGGTCTATGGCGAGTCCATATAAGTTTGTTTGTGTAGTCAACTGTCCGAAGACAGGTCTGAACCTCACAAGTGATACCAACAAGACACCACTTATGAAACAACTATAGGCCAGGCGATAATGACGTAGAGTGGCCAGTTCCTTTCTCCCTCCTTTGCATACATCGACAATTAGCTACATGTTACACTAATCAGACTTCAGATGTATACAAACAATGTTTTCCTTTGACACATATCGTCAAGTGAGATGTACTGCCTGATAATAGAAGTACATATCAGCCAAAATCTCAATCAGAGAAATATATCTTACTCTTGTCTAATATTTGATATTTGAGTTCGTCTGGCCACGAAACCAGGTGGTCCCGGTTCGATTCCCGGTCGGGACAAATTATTTACCCGAGGTTTCTTCCGGGGTTTTCCCTCAACCAATTATGAGCAAATGCTGGGTAACTATCGGTGCTGGACCTTAGACTCATTTCACCGGCATTATCACTTTCATCTCATTCAGACGATGAATAACCTAAGATGTTGATAAAGCGTAGTAAAATAACTTACTGAAAGATATCCGAGTTAGAATTTATAAAACAGTTATATTACCGATTGTTCTGTGTGATTGTGAAACTTGGACTCTCACTTTGAGAGAGGAACAGAAATTAAGGTTTTTAGGAAAATATTTGGGGCTAAGAGGAATGAAGTTACAGGAGAATGGAGAAAGTTACACAACGCAGAACTGCACGCATTTTATTCTTCACCTGACATAATTAGGAACATTAAAACCAGACGTTTGAGATGGGCAGGGCATGTAGCACGTATGGGCGAATCCAGAAATGCATATAGGGTGTTAGTTGGGAGGCCGGAAGGAAAAAGACCTTTGGGGAGGTCGAGACGTAGTTGGGAGGATAATATTAAAATGGATTTGAGTGAGGTGGGATATGATGATAGAGACTGAATTAATCTTGCACAGGATAGGGACCGATGGCGGGCTTATGTGAGGGCGGCAATGAACCTCTGGGTTCCTTAAAAGCCATTTGTAAATAAGTAAGTGAGTAAGATATTTTATTTTAACTTTCTTTCTCGCTGTAATAGAAGTGTCGGTACAAGGCTGGAAAATAACAATAGTCACAGAGATGTTTAATTCCCATATAGCCTTAGCAATACTGGTACAGCCATTAAGTATTTATTCGTTTTCATCACGAGTTTTTTTAACTTTTCTTTTCCGCTATAGTAGAAGTACAAGGCAGGAAAATAATAGGCAGAGAGCGCGTGCTGTCAGTGGGATGTGTCAACTCCCACACCCTCTGGGAGAACCCTCTTCCCCGCCTATTGGATACGATGCTGGCAGGACCCCAGAGACATTACAGACTTCATTCTCGGCAAGGGGACTCGATACCCCGTCGAACGCCGGAAATACATTTGTAATAAGACTTCAAAACTTAACGTATTGATAATAGCCCGCGATAAAATTCAGAAAAATAGCTGAATAACAATTCCGTAACTTTTCCTTTCATTGTATCTATCGAAATTATTTTCTTTCAAAACTACATTCTATTTTATGGAACACAAACAAATGACAGTGCTGTGTAAATAGGCCTATCACATGACATATAATTAAACTTTGGGCGCGGTAACTGATGGCGTCATTTTACGTAAATTAGTATCAATATAAATCTCCGGAATATACGTTTGAAAAATTGACAATGTTTTCACATTTTTTTAGCACTTAGGTACAAATGTTTCATTTTCGGGGCATTTATAACAGAAACAATGCAATGCTGGGGAAAAGTGACATAAGTCAATTTCCACAAAAAGTTTTTATTAGTTTTATTGACAACTTACGGAACATCTGTTCGCTTGGGAAAAGAGACATACGTATTTCTCCCATTAGAATAATTCATACATAAGAAAATCAAATCGACATAAACCAGTGTGAAGACAGTTCTTTCCTTCTCCTGTAAAATTAACATTTTTGACTTGTGCCTGTTTTCCCGAGCACTACAGATATTATCTATTCTATTATCCATGTGCTAAAAGGATAAATGTTCATCTTCCCTCTTGCTTAAAAAAAGTCCCTTGTGCAGACACTTGTATTTCCCTATTTTGACTATGTCGACATTTTACTGACTGACCTTTCCAGCGATAACAAATCAAAAATTTCAACGTGTTCATAATTTGTGTGTACGTTTTGTATTAAATTTTCTCAAATATGTTCATATTACCCCATCCCTGGAAGAAAGAGATTGGCTTAAACTAGATAAAAGAGGAAATTTATAATCATTTCTCCTTCAGTTTGAAATCTTGAACTCCTCCATTTTTTCGTACCTGTCGTCTCGCTTCACGTATCTTTCTTCCCACCATAATCTGAACACACGTTCTTGCCACGAAACAACACCATCCCATCCCATGTCCTCGAACTTATTCTCTTTCACAATAGCTCTGCCAAGACTCTGGAATTCACTATCTGCTAACATCAGGGACTGTCGAAATGAAATTGAATTCAAACGCAAAATTGATCAGTAATTGAGACTAGTTCAGACATGGTTTCTTGTAAATAATTCTCTTATTCTACTCGCAGAATATAATGTTTCAATCTCGAGTAATTTTCATCCTTTGAATTCCCGGCCACGAGCGTTTGCTCATATGGGGGTAAATTCTCTAATTTATACTTCTGTTTTGTTTAAATATTTGACACGTTCATTATTGTTTTACGTATATAATAGTTTTTAAATGTATCTTTGTTTCTATTATATTTAATATGTAATTTTATAGTTTCCTGATTGTAATAATTGTAATAAATGTGTATTTAAACTTGAAAAAATATACATAAATATTTTATATTTAATTTGTACTTCAACAGTAACTAATTTTCCTTATTCTCATCTTCTACAATAAATAGTGTACAGCCATTCCAGTTGTCACGGATGTTAGATTTTTACTATTTTCAAACTCTATATATATGGAAAATAGAAATACTTTTTTCAGCTTTTATTATTAGATTCAATTTAGAAGAACAGAAAAAAAAGTTGTTTGAATATATTATTATTGCAGAAATAAAAAAAAAAGTTCCGTCACGGGTGCATTATAAGAGAAATCAAATTTCTTAAATCTCTGTTAGAATATATAAAAGTTGATAAAATAGGAAATCAAGAAACAAGAAAGAAATTAAACATATTTTAAATAAATGATAACATAAAATTCCCAAATGAATCTAGAATGTCCAAGACAGAGATGGAACGAGGTTGTTACTGGTCGCAGGGCCTAATCAATGTAAGGGAGAAGGAGAAGAAGAAGAAGAAGAATAAGAAGAAGAAGAAGAAGAAGAAGAAGAGGAAAGGAAAAGAACCCAAGAATGATTGTTAATATAATATCATCCTATATACGATATGATATGATAATATGATATGATATGGTATGTGATATGATATGATATGATATGATATGATATGATATGATATGATATGATATGATATGATATGATATGATATGATATGATATGTGATATATGACTTACTACTGTTTCACAACATATTCGGTAGTCGGCCTGGTTGACGCAGTTGGTATAGCGCTGGCCTTCTATGCCCGAGGTTACGGGTTCGATTCCGGGCTAGGTCGATGATATTTAAATGTGCTTAAATGCGACAGGCTCATGTAGTAGATATACTGGCATGTAAAAGAACTCCTGGGGGACAAAATTCCGGCACATCCGGCGACGCTGATATAACTTCTGCAGTTGCGAGCGTCGTTAAATAAAACATAACATTAGTAGGTCCTGCTGGTCATTCACATTCACGTATAAGGGCCAGCATTCCACTACTTTAAACCTTTTTACACGTAACTTGACCAAAAACTGTTCCTCTCGTCTCTTCTTCATAATGTATGTCCTTTCATTTCTATTCATTTCTTCTATTCGTCACCTTCTATATTCTCTACGTATCATCTACCTCTATACTACCATTTTGATTCATTTCATTTTCTACTTTTACTCAACGATTTTATCTCCTATCAGTTTCATTCATAATTTCTTTCTCCCTTTTCTATTCTATTCCTATCATTTACAATTGCTAACTCTTCACTCTTTTACTTTTATAATACATTTCAATTTATTGTATTATTTCCATGTTCCCCCATGGGCTATCTAATCTCTACCAATACTCAACTTGACTACTCCTACTGCTACATCACTTTACTATTTATATTTCTTAGCATTACACAAATATTCTTCACCTTTACATTATTTGTAAATACAGTAGAACTTGGTTATAACGATATCCAAGGACCTTAAAAATTTTGTTGTTATAAACGAGTGTCGTAGTAACCGGGATTCACATTATCAATCTAGTGAGGTGGAAAATGAAAAATAACAAACTTAATTAGACTTATTTTAGATTTATGTATTGACTTTTAAGCCTACAATAAACATAATAAAATGCACATAGGCCTATAATTATAAATACAGTATTCTGTATTAAAACAGTTTGTTCAATACTCACCAAACTACTTTACTTAGAAGTGAAGTAATCAGTCATTTTACTCTGTTGTCTTCTACTTGCCCAATACACACTTTCTAGGGCTAAATTACGTTCTATGTTCACAATTTCAGTTGCAATTTCACTGCTCCCTTCCCTAGCTTCATAGAACATGTTCATAATTCTAATGACTTCTAAAGCGTCACTCACTTCTTTTAGTGGCCATACTGCATTAAAATGCGTGCACTTGGTGAAAACTTCCTGTCGAAACTGATCTAACACCGCATGAATTCGGGCAGGTTACAATGGGGTGGGGAATCCGCCTGCATTCCAGAGGTCTATGACAGGAGACCGTAAAGAATTTGTCAGGGTCAGATTTCAACAAAATATTTCTTAAAATACTTAGGTTCTTAGAAAATCTTATTCCAAACTGAGGTTGAAAATGACGTTATATGCGAGGTAGACGCATATACGTTTGTCGTATTAAGCAAGGTAGGAAAGCATATGTCTTATGGGGAATTAGATGCGACCACAGAATATTTGACGTTATAGGCGAGGTGTCACACAAAACGAGGTCGCTGTAACCAAGTTCTACTGTACTATGCTATTCTCACATTTACTCTCTCACTACACTCCGTCCTTTTTCTTTTCATTTCCCTTTGCTAATTTTTCAGGACTTACACACAATTTTATTAATATCATCCTACATAAGAAAATAAAAAAGGACGGCTTGCTTTAAGACGAAGAGACGTTTGAGAACGGTGCAGGCTTTACGTCCATAACAGGAGAGAAAACAATCCTATTACTCTGGCCGGTGGTTGAACACGGACCTCAAAACCCACTCAAAACGATGACTTGGTCACCGTCAGTGAAGTACAGGCATATTTACTAAATGCAATTGACGTATTTGTATTGTGAATTTGCATACACTGGCGCCATAATTAAGCTCCAAATAACGAGGGCGAAATTTCACCCTGTAACAATAAGCCAACTCTTGGTTAATTCCGGAATTTGGAAAGCGAAAATAAATATAATAAAAATTAAATTATTGAGCTCATAGGCAACCTGAGCCCTAATGAATGTTGAATTTATATTTGCTACAGATTGTAACTTAGGCGCCGCGGGGGTAGTTTCATAATTAACATTTTACTAACTGCTTCCACTGATCCGCATAATATGATTCGCTTTGCTGTTACACGCATTTACTACATTTTTAACATCATTAATAATGAGCCGCAAGATTAAATATGATTAATTGACAACGTCGTCATGATTGCAAATATCGTACGAAGCCACGTTGTACCTAATTTGTCAAACATGTCATTCCATCTAATTTATTATTTTGAAGTTATGTTATCTTAATTGTCTCAATGTAATTTTTAATTGGACTGAATTTTTTTTTTACCATTTGTTATTGAATTCTAAAATTGTACAGCTCTGAATAGCGAAATGAATTACAAAAATTCCGCGTTTCGCAACAGTTCAGTTCTATTAATATGTTGCGAATAATATTCCTGTTACTAGCTTAAACTTCCTACGCTGCCGGGTTTTCTATTTTGCTTAATTTTTAAGTAAACTGATTGTTAAAAATTTATATTGGGTGAAAAATCCTTCGCGCGTCCGTGTTTTCATGGCTTATGGCTAGTCGGCGGAACAAGCGCTCTTAATTTTCCATAAGTTTCTGTCATTCAGTGTTGCCAACCCTAGGGCTTTTGAGAGAAATAAAAAATAGGTTGCAGCCGCCAAATTACTCTTCAAGGAACGACCACTCATATAAATTGAGGGAAAGAAGACAGAGGACGGACGCTGGAAAGTTTTCTTTTCTCAATCGTACTATCAGGGACTGGAATGCTTTACCTGCAGCTTACTAAAGGCTTTACCAATAACCAAAAACGTATTTAAAAATGGGCTTAAGGACCTTACTAATAGACGGTAATTATACACAGTATTTAAAGGGTGTAAATGATATGTTGTTATTGAAGTGTTGTATCAGTGAAGAATTATGTTGTGTCAGTGAAGTGTGTTGTGTAAGTGAAACGTGTTCCTGTCAGTGAAGCTTTATAGTTTATAGTGGCAGTGCAAAGAATTTGAACAGTGAAATGTTTTTGAAGTGTTAGTGAAATCAGGATAGAATCAGTGAAATGTGTCGTAGTTCCAGTGCAGTGAGTGAGTTGACAGCGAAATGAGTGTAATGTTGAAAGGTACTTGTGCAGATATGAACATATCATACTCGTGGGTTTTAGTTCGAACTTAGGTTTAAGATACAAATTAGATTTATTTCAAATGTTATTTTAAGTGATCGTTTCATTTAATTTAGTATATTCCCTGTTGTTGTTGTTATTATTATTCATTATTGTTAATATTAATTATTAGTATTATTATTAATTGTATTTTTAATTAATAAGTTTATTATTGTCATTATTAAGTGTAATTAGTTACCACTGCCACCGGGTATATACCCATTGCAGTGTGAATAAATACATACATACATACATACATACATACATACATACATACATACATACATACATACATACATACATACATACATACTTCAGTACTTACAAGAGTACGACAAATGGTGTGCGCTTCCACATAAAGGAAAAGGTGTTATTTTATTTCAAGAATATACTCCCGGAAATAAATGGATTTTTTCTAAGAGGGTCTGTCCTCCTCTGAATGGCGGGACGCAATTAAGATGAATGCTAACGTACCACCAGTGAGAAGTCATCATGGAGATCCTTGGACGGTTCCCGTTGCAGATACTGCAATGAGATTGAAACCTTAGCACACGTCCTAGGATCCTGTCAGCATGGAGAACTCCTGAGAAATTCACGCCATCATAACATCCGAAAACTGATAGCACAAGCCCTTAGAAACAAATCCTTCGAGTCCATGAAGAGGTGCATTGCGTTGCGTCTGAAGGCGGCGGAATTAGAAGAGCGGACATCGTGGCTCTAGACAAGACTAATAGTAAAGGCTTTATACTGGACCCAACTGTTAGATTTGAGATGAGCCAGACCCAACCATCTGAGGTCAACAAAGAGAAACAACAAATTTATGAGCCTACTATTCCGTATTTTCGAGAAAAATATCAGATGGAAGGCACCTGGGAAGTACATGGTTTAATGATCGGAGCGAGGGGCACCATCCCACGATCAACTGTAAACACTATCAAAACATTTGGAATCCATGACATCATTCCAAAAATAATTACTTCTAGCATTAAAGGGTCTGTGGCAATTCTGAAAAATCATTTATACGGAATATCATAATTCCTCCCCCCTTTCTATCCGTTAGTGTGTGATTGTTACAATATATGTACAAATTTATTATTTCTTAAATTTAAGCTCCTAGTTCACATTTCAATTTGACTCATCTATTTTACTGTAATCGTTACTATTCTTATATGTGTATTATTCCGTGTTTTTGGCAACCCAGGATGCCTGGGCAGACTATTTCTTGAAATAAATTATATTATATGTTGCGAGTAATATTCCTGTTACCAGCTTAAACTTCCTACGCTGCCGGGTTTTCTATTTTGCTTAATTTTTAAGTAAACCGATTGTTAAAATTTTATATTGGGTGAACAATCCTATGCGCGTCCGCGCTTTCATGGCTTATGTCTAGTCGGCGGAACAAGCGCTCTTAATTTCCCATAAGTTTCTGGCATTCAGTGTTGCCAACTCTAGGGATTTTGAGTACCATGTGGTGATATAGCGATAATTTATCCTAAATTCATTGTTTTTAAGTTTTTTTTTTAATTTTCTCCTTAAAACGAAATCTTTTCTATCATTTCATATTATGTTTTAATTATTATATACAGGGTGATTCACGAGGATTTACCGTCACTTACGGAGCTTATTTCCCAAGACATTCTGAGCAAAAAATGTCATATAAACATTTGCCCTAATCTCAATATTTTCAGAATTACACTAATTTTAATTTGTTAATAAAGTACCTTTCTTCGTTAGTTTTAAGCGTAAAAAAATATTACAAATAGAGAATGAACTATTCAGAAGTGTCATTTATTTAATTGACTAGTGTTCTGAAGCTAAAAATGTGTTGTTAATTCCTTTGTACAGATTTTGTTTTTTAATTTTTAACTAGAAATTACATCATTTTTACGAACTTATCACAAAATTTTTTACAAATCATACGACTTCAGGCACTTGATTCTTTACAGTTTAATTATGCATCCTAATGTACAGTCTTGAAGAATTGACAAGAGTGGCATGATTTGTAACAATTGTTGTGATAAATGCGTAAGAAAATGTAATTTTGTAGTTAAAAATCGGAAACAAATTTTGTATGAAGGAGCTATAGAAATCACAACACATTTTTAGCTTCAGAATAGCCTACTAGCTAATTAAAGAAATGATACTCCTGAATAGTTCATTCTTTATCTGTAATATTCTTTTACCCTTAAAACTAAATAATAATGATATATTTTAAAAACAACTTCAAATTAGTATAATTTTGAAAAAAAATTGAGATTAGGGAATATATTTATATGATATTTTTTATTCAGAATGTCTTCGGAAATAAGCTCCGTAAGGGACGGTAAATCCTCGTGAATCACCCTGTATTTAAAATTTGAGTTAATATTCTTTTTATAATTACAATTCATAACAAGACTAAAAATGTGACTTTCCATTTTTATCACATTCCTCATTGCTATAAAAGAAGAAAACGTTCCTTTGTTAGCAGCTTTTTCTCGTACGAAGATGATACATATATCAACGTATTATTTTGTTAACTGATGACTTCACTTTTCTCTTCTGAACTTCCTGACAAGGAAACTGTATCGAGATTAAGGTGAAATGATTTTGTGATTTATGACTTAAGCAAACAGTATATTAAGATTAAGTAAGAAAGGGTAAGGATTTGTGTAAATGAGTAGGGCTGCTGGGAGTCTGCTGACAAATAAATACATCTTCTATTTAAAACTAAAGCAAATAAACCTTCGTATGAAAAGTTTTCTTTGTATGAGAACATAAGCCTGTTTATGTTTCACCATTCCAAAAATGTATAATAGTGAGGAGAGAGAGATTAGGGACAGTCCTACTCAAAAAATAAAAACTTGTAATTTTACCTTTACTGGTGGTACTTTACGAAGGCTAAATATTTCATTAAATGCTTATATTGGCGGATTAATTGTGTTCTATTCGTTATTAAGTTATGTTATATTAAACTTAAGCCGAAATTATACTTTGAAAGTAGGAATCTACCATTTCTAACGATGGTGATGCTGATGGTACTCAACAAAACTAAAAATCGAATTTTCAATGTATAAACTGTTTATTTCATTTCGTCACATTTTAAATTTTATTGCCTATTTCTCACATTTAAAATGCTTTTTTTTTGCACGATCATGTTTTTTGTTGTATTTACAGCTATTGTTATTAGGCCTTGAAAATTAGAATTTCCACACAGAAACTTGTTGCTAGGGAAACCATTTTTCATAACAAAAAACAGTAGTGAAATAGACACATTACAGTGCACTTATTTCAATGTATTTTACTTTTTTTCTGTTATGGTATTATTTTCATGTTGTTTAGTGTCGATTTATTATGCTATTATCATTATTTTTTTTTGTAATACAGTATGTTAGTATTCTGTTCTTTAACTTTTTCTTAAATTTTTCATTGATTGTATACTTTGTAACCTGGTAGAGTGTAAGTGGCCTTAACTCTGGCAGTATAAACAAAGAATTATTGTTACTAAAAATAAAGAATTATTATTATTGTTACTTAGTTACCATTAAAGTGCTATTTTGCGATGACTTTGGAATAATATTGCTCTAAATTTTCAATGCAGAATACACTGTATTTGAAATTTTAAAAATATGATCGTGCAAAAAATTTTGTACAATACACGTTTGTGAAGTGCATTAAAATTTCGGAACTTGCAAAACTCGCTGTGGTCGTTTATCAAGCTTTTTCTCGATTTTGTAAAAACACACTTCCCAACCTTGAATCGTAAACACTATTTTGCCTCTCTCTTTTTATTTTTGCCAAAATAAATGCCGGAACTTCCGGGCTCAATTGATGGTACGTGTTCTTATTTGAGGACCTCGCCGCCGTCTGTAAAATATTGTGTATTTAATGACTTTGTGTAGTCATTTTTCTCCTTTAATAGTATCTATTGATGATGACGATGACGATAGTGGTAGTGGGAATAAGATCCTGCATGTTAAGTATCATTTGAATATAGAACGCAGAATAAATTTGAATCTTCTGCCGACTTCGTCACCGAGGACAAGGTTCCGTCGTTCGAGACAAGGATTGTACTTTGCGATCACGATAGGAGAGTTAAGCCTACGCAGGTTCTGGGCTGTTTACTCCGCAAACACGAATAGACACGGGCAAACATTCGTTCCTCGAGTGGGATTTGAACCCATGGGCCCCAGTGCGAGCACGCATGAATCCATATGCGGTTTCAACAGCGCAGAAGGATTGCAGCGGATTCCAAACAACGAACCATCAAATTAGCAACTTCCTAAGCTTCAATTCAATCCCCTTTGGCTGTGAAGCGAGAGAATAGTCTTTTCTCCGCGAAGCTCCAAAAGAATAGAGAAAATCAACGCGCTTTTACTTCGAGGTACGTGGGAGCAAACATGCTTCACATTGATTCGTTTCTCATCTTAGTAGCTAAACTAATTTTGAATGAATGAATGAATGAATGAATGAATGAATGAATGAATTAATTAATTAATTAATAAAAAATAAATAAATAAATAAGCATTCAAGCAAGCAAATAAGCAAACAAGCAAGCTAGCAAACAAACAAACAAACAAACAAACAAACAAACAAAACAACAAGTAAATAAATAAATAAATAAATAAATAAATAAATAAATAAATAAGTAAATAAGTAAATAAGTAAACAAACACACAAACAAACAAAACAAACAAGCAAGCAAATAAATAAATAAATAAATAAATAAATAAACAAACACACAAACAAAACAAGCAAGCAAGCAAATAAATAAATAAATAAATAAATAAATAAATAAATAAATAAATAAATAAATAAATAAATAAATAAGTAAATAAATAAATAAATGAATAAGTAAACAAGCAAGCAAACAAACAAACAAATAAATAAATAAGTAAATAAATAAATAAGTAAATAAATAAATAAGTAAATAAATAGGTAAATAAATAAGTAAGTAAATAAGTAAACAAACAAACAAACAAGCAATCAAGCAAATAAATAAATAAATAAGTAAATAAATAAATAAGTAAATAAATAAATAAGTAAATAGGTAAATAAATAAATAAATAAATAAATAAATAAGTAAATAAGCAAACAAGCAAACAAGCAAATAAATAAGTAAATAAATAAATAAAGTAAATAAATAAGTAAATAAATAAGTGAATAAATAAATAAATAATTGAATAAATAAATAAGTGAATAAACGAATAAATAAATAAGTATATAAATAATTGAATAAATACAATTTTTTTTTATTTTAGTAGGTTATTTTACGACGCTTTATCAACAGCTTAGGTTATTTAGCGTCTGAATGAGATGAAGGTGATAATGCCGGTGAAATGAGTCCGGGGTCCAGCACCGAAAGTTACCAAGCATTTGCTCATCTTGGGTTGAGGGAAAACCCCGGAAAAAACCTCAACCAGGTAACTTGCCCCGACCGGGAATCGAACCCGGGCCACCTGGTTTCGCAGCCAGACGCGCTGACCGTTTCTCCACAGGTGTGGACAATAAATACATAAATAAATGAGTGAATAAATAAATTCGAGTGGGTACATCGAATTTTTATAGTTGAGTGAAACCTTTATGTTGTTCGTGATTATCAATGTGCAGCATGGTTAGCATTGTAAGGATGTTTAGGGGTAGAAATAAAATAGTGATATATTTTTCTCCCCATTTATGTCTTCATACTCCCCACATTTAAAATTAACAAGGCGGAGTCTTCTCATGAATTATTCCATAATTGCTTTCTAGTTCTATAGATCTAGTCTCCAGACAATAGGGAAACTAATAGTCAAAATGACTCACACCTCAATATTATTACTTACTTATAAATGGCTTTTAAGGAACCCGGAGGTTCATTGCCGCCCTCACATAAGCCCGCCATCGGTCCCTATCCTGTGCAAGATTAATCCAGTCTCTATCATCATATCCCACCTCCCTCAAATCCGTTTTAATATTATCCTCTCATCTATGTCTCGCCCTCCCCAAAGGTCTTACTCCCTCCGGCCTCCCAACTAACACTCTATATGCATTTCTGAATTCGCCCATACGTGCTACATGCCCTGCCCATCTCAAACGTCTGGATTTAATGTTCCTAATTATGTCACGTAAAGAATACAATGCGTGCAGTTCTGTGTTGTGTAACTGTCTTGTCTACCTTCTTAAAAATAGGTATTTTACTAACAACTTCAAATTAATGTAACTCTGAAAATATTGAGATGAGGACAAAAGTTTATATGACATTTTTTGCTCAGAATGTCTTCGGAACTAAGCTTCGTAAGTGACAGTAAATTCTCATGAATCACCTTATATGTACTATATAAAAAGTGCATCTTGCTTTGAATTAATTGTCCCCATAAAATTCAATAGGATTTTGCGCATCTCTAATAATACACGTAGAAACATGAGTAGCTTCAATATAATTCCCTGGATGTTATCAGTATTCTCTGTAAATTAAATTTCCCATATCAACCATTTTCATTATGTCCACGAACGAAAATCAAAGTCGAAGTCTAGATTTTCGGCGACTTCGAAGTAAAGTCACGATTGAAATTTCGTCAGTGTCGACTGTGAATTGGAAAATGGCGGCTTTGTACTTTCTAAAGTCAAATTTCGCCCAAAGTGTAATTTATGAATACGACCCTAAGACGCTTAATAGGGATATCTTATGCCAAGTTTTACCGTTAGATGGCAGGAGCGTTCCATGCGGCCCATCAGTTGTACGGTTATATTATGTCATATGCTATAGTTGATTGCGTTGTCCCGCTTGTTGGTTCTGTGGGTGTCAAAATTATATTTATAATTATTTTGTATAACTTAGTATAATTTAATATAATTCAGTATTTTCCTACCTCATAATTTAATTTAATTTATGTTACAATAAATAATAGCGTGAACTTATATAATATTGAGCGATTCCCCTTAAGAAATGGGTGGGGAAATCTGCAGTATGAAGAATATAGATACGAGTAAACTGAATTTTCATTAACCTAAACGAGAACTTTGAGAACGAGGTGCACGAATAAAAATAAATAAATAAAATAGGAACTTTGTCGAAGGTGAATATTGCCTCTTTGATCATTAGTATTGTGAGTACTGTACGCTAAAAACTAAATATGCAGCCACCAATGTGCTTTTTTTTTTATAGGGAAGGGACTTCGAGACTGAATTCCTCGTATTTTTTTCTATAGTTGCAGAAAGATCAAATGCAATGTTTGATAAGATGATGTAATATGATCGCAGTAGTGTCACGATTATTCCTGTGTTTTGTATGTTAAGGACATGCAGTTTTGAATACTATGTAGGATGATTTTGAAAATTTTAAGTAAAAATATGGTTTTAATAATTAGTATACAGCATATTAAAAACATTATTCACGAAATGGATTTTACCATGGATCGTCCTGGATAATAAACATCCCAGTTAATCGAGAGTTTACTTCGGAAAGTCCTAGAAGTAATGAATCACAATCTAAACTAACATGGCTTGCAGTCGAGGTTGCATATGCTTCTTTTAATTTTTCTTTTCCCTCTTCCAAAATGAAACTGTAGCCAGCAATTCCTTACTTGAAGTAGTTATTTTTGTTTAATAGCTAACACTTTCGAGGAGCAATTTAATTAGTTAAATTTTTAAGGTTTAAAACATATATTCAGAATATTTCGGGACCTGAATGAATACAAAAGGCTTTCCCTGGTTTTTACATATAGAAGCATAACAAAAATTTGGCATTTTGAGTTGGTTTAAGAATATAATAGACTACGTACATCCTCAATGTTTATATACCGAAAAACAAATGCACACGCAAAGCGCATCCCTCAAAGTACACGTGCGCTATCTGTTGGCGCTAGTTCAGGATATCCTTATTCGCTTTAGATGAATAATCCTCTCGAGTTGAACACGTCAGGCTTTGAGGCGGATGCTTTGAGAACGGGTAGTAGGAACATTTTATTCCCACTAGCAGCTCGGGTTTACGAGTTCATTGGAAGCCGCCGCTTGTTTCTAATGACCTGAAAAGAGCGCCTTTAGCAAGGAAATGGAGCTGCGATACGATCCATTACATGGCCACAGCGTGTTGATGTCGGCTCTCCCCGCCGGCTCGGTCGGCAGGGTAGCAACCTGCGTTCAGGTGTGCCTGCTGCCCAGGACGAACACATGCTGCAACCCCGGGGGGTTCGCCAACTGCCGAAGGGATTGTTTGTCGACCGACACATGTAGTTTTCCGAATGTTTATTTTTATTAAAACTATATTCATGGATTTCACCTGGGAATTTTCAGTCGCAACACAAATCTACAGTATATTCATTTTTCAACACATTTGATGGTGTCACGCATACAATTACAGATAACGAAGTCAACCGTGCTTGAAGAGCCAAGTGCGACCAGCTGGCGAAGGGTTCGATTCCTGAGATTTGTGATGGATGAAAAATATCTCAAGGGCTTTAAGTTTCCTTTTCATTTTACATGGACCATTAAAAAATGAGTGGCAACAATAAATCACCAGTTTGAAGAAGGGAGTAACTCCAAAAAAATAATTTCTTAAAAATCACACAAAACTTCCTAACTTTCTTGTTTACTTTTTTTTATGGAATTCCCTCTCAAATATAAAACGCAAATTTTACGTTTTGAATCATATGGAGTTATTAGAAAAATAAAAGTTACATACTTTAACCAGCCACACTGGCCATAAACTAGTGGATTTATGTTCTCCTTCAAATTTCAGACAGTCTATTTTGTAATGTAACATAAATATTAAGCACAACAAAGACAAATTACATTTCAACTGTTTTAAAAACCTTATTTGAATGAACTGATGGAAAAAAACGTGTGAAATTAATACAAAAAAAAGAATAATAAAAGAGATAGGTTTGGAAGTAAATCCCGAAAAGACAAAGTATGATTATGTCTCGTGACGAGAATATTGTACGGAATGGGAATATAAAAATTGGAAATTTATCCTTTGAAGAGGTGGAAAAATTCAAATATCTGGGAGCAACAGTAACAAATATAAATGATACTCGGGAGGAAATTAAACACAGAATAAATGTGGGAAATGTCTGTTATTATTCGGTTGAGAAGATTTTATCATCCAGTCTGCTGTCAAAAAATCTGAAAGTTAGAATATATAAAACAGTTATATTACCGGTTGTTGTTTATGGTTGTGAAACTTGGAATCTCACTTTCAGAGAGGAACATAGATTAAGGGTGTTTGAGAATAAGGTGCTTAAGAAAATATTTGGGGCTAAGAAGGATGAAGTTACAGGAGAATGGAGAAAGCAGGGCATGTATCACGTATGGGCGAATCCAGAAATGCATATTAGATTAGTTGGGAGGCCGGAGGGAAAAAGACCTTTGGGGAGGCCGAGACGTAGATGGGGAGATAATGTTAAAATGGATTTGAGGGAGGTGGGATATGATGGTAGAGACTGGATTAATCTTGCTCAGGATAGGGACTAATGACGGGCTTATGTGAGGGCGGCATTGAACCTCCGGGTTCCTTAAAAGCCAGTAAGTAAGTAATAAGCAAAAAAGGTACTTCAGAAATAGTAACATTATTTCACTGATTTCCATCCTCATCATCATTACGGAATGGATGTATCATCAAATTATTAAAATGTGCGTCTTAAGTGGAAAAAGTAATTTTGAAGAAGCATTCATTTATAACAATAAACTATTTCATTCAATAGCAGAATAAACTTCTATCCTTGTTTAATCAAATGGTTGAGATAGTAAACATAGGCCTATTGAAATGTGCCCCTGAAATTATTCCCCTTTCTCCTGAAACATGATAGTTTTATTGGTTACATCCTTATTCCGGGGAAGCTTTCAATTGTTTCTTCGAGAAAACATGACTTGAGTTTCAACAAGGACAGATTCATACATTGAATATCATCAAGACTGTGTCATATAAGTTTTTACCTAAATAATTTGAGAAGTTGGATGTATGTTATCAGCTTTTACATATTAAGGCAAAAATGTCATAAACAATAATAGTACATTATGCAACGAGCCTATAATGAAGGTAATTAAGAAGTGAGTATGGATATTTATGAAACGAGCGCAAGCGAGTTTCATAATTTTTATACGAGCTTCTTAATTACCATTATAGGCGAGTTTCATACGACTTTTTATGCTCGACCATATTTCTAACTTGATATTATTAATTTTCTTTGTACCTGACCTTGACGAATGTCCCGTATGTTGTGAGATGTGCGCAGACGCGAAAGTATTGATTTTTTCCGAGGAACAGATGTTCACATTGACCTTGCTAGACCATAAGAACCTACAGAGATAACATTGAAATTAAATTAGACATTGAAAAACGAGATGACAAATTGAATTTATTTGAATATTATTTACAATTAATGCTAATTATTATTGTAACAGAACATAACCTTCTGCGACAGTATTGGATTTCCAGCCTCCGTGACTTTTCGCTAATTCTCTTTCGATTGCATATCCGAGAATAATCGATGCTTGCGGTTTTATAACGGTAGAAAGCTGACCTATCATTGGCTGAACAGTTGTAACCTGAGTCGTCATTGGCTGAAAGACCTGACCTTTAATGAGTAGGTGTACTTTAATGACATGCATTAAAGGTCTGCTACCAGGTGTATAATTACTACATTTCGGCATGGTCGAGCATAAATTATTTTAACCTGCATTGTACATGGTTGACTGAACATCAGATCTGAAGTGTGTGAAGTTGTTCGGAGGCTTAAGGCAGGGGTTCCCAACCGGTGTGTCGTAAAATTTTGGAATTGAAAAATAAATTTTATACCATCCAGAAAGTCTCTTTACAACGCATTTTTATTATAACGAAGTGATAAGGGAAATTTTATTTGGAGACAGTCTTTACCAATGAAATGTGAAAACCTGCAACATTGTTCAGTTCAATTTTTCTGCTTGGCGATAATTCGAATGAAAGTGAACAGCTGCAACAATGCTTAGTAATTCGTTTACCCTTCCCACTTAGCAATAGAGTTCAGAATCGTCAGAACATATTGGTCAGTTTCAGTAGGCCTATATAGTACGTATGAGTGGCTGATAAAGCACTTTTGATAAAACAGTCGCACTGTTTAGATTTTATCATGGACAAATTTTGAATTCGAAAAAAACAATATGAATCAAGTTCTGGGTTAGATGACAGCAGTGCTAATTCAAATAACGTGAGCGAAAATTCCCTTCAGGATTCACAAAAAAGTACTGCGTTTCGTAAATATAGTGATGAATATATGCAAAATAGTTTTGTACGAGATCGTGCGTATTTGCTTGGTTTCCGCACAAAACCAATCCGCGGAAAGTCTAAAATTCCACATTCAGTATTCCCAACCTAACACACATAATAATTTCCCTCTTCTTACCGCTTAAACGTCATATTCATTTTACTGCTTTAGGCTTTTAACATATTATTTTTAGAGACATTTAACATAGTAATAATTATAAATTGGAAACTTACCACTGCAATTTCACCTAAATTGCACTGTTAATTATTGTTTTTAAATATTTCCAAAAATTATGTAAACTCTACAACTCCACTAAAGTTACTGGATTCGTGATGCAAGTAACATTAAGGAAGCAGTGAAAAAATCAACAAGTTTCCAGACTCATCATTTTTTTTAATTGGGTAATTTTACGACGCTGTATCAACATCTAGGTTATTTAGCGTCTGAATGAAATGAAGGTGATAATGCCGGTGAAATGAGTCAGGGGTCCAGCACCGAAAGTTACCCAGAATTTGCTCGTATAGGGCTGAGGGAAAACCCCGGAAAAACCTCAACCAGGTAACTTGCCCCGACCGGGATTCGAACCCGGGCCACCTGGTTTCGCGGCCAGACGCGCGGACCGTTACTCCACAGGTGTGGACTCCAGACTCATCATAGACTGGGGGGGGGGGAAGACAGACGTATATCACGGCCTGCTGGAGTATAGTAAACACAGAAAACATTTTAAAGCAACAATGTTGAAGAAAGATATTTTTGTTTTGCAAATTTGCCGTCATTGAACAGAAACCAAGATGGAGATTTCATTGCAACTAATTAGAAATTCCTCTTTCAGGTATGTAATAAACGATCTTCGCACAAAATAATGTACGATACACGAGCGGTATGTTTTCTTTAAATTCTCGGAAATTAAAAAAGCTCAACTACGTTTCGCTTTTTCAAACTTTTCCTCGAACTTGAAAACTTCAACATACCGCTCTTGTAACGCATATTACTATTACGTGGCGTGGAGATTAATATAATCAAAATCCTGAGTGTCATATGCGGAAATGTTTTGTCAAATCAGTCAATGGTGCCGAATAAATTAAAAAGACATTTAGAACTGCCGTTTTCAAAGTCATTGTGAATCAGAATTTCCTACCATGAAAATAGAGAAATCTAAACAAAGGACGAGAATGAACATGATTTACGTGTTGGCCTGTCAACTATTAGGGCACGTATAGGGAAACTCTGTGCAACCCACCAAGTACAGACTTCACATTAATTTATACTGGTGAGTTTTCAAAAACGATAATAAAAATCTTTTATCAGAATTGCAGCGTAGATAGGTTGGGATTTTTAAACATACCTTTGCTTTATTCTAATGCCACTCAAGTAGCCGCTTTTTTTTCGATTGCGTCTTAACATCGACCTATCTGTAACACTGAATCTCCGACGCAACATAAAAGTTGTCAGCGCTTCTTTCTAGCGAAACGCGCTGGAACGGCGTTCCAGCACCTTTTTGTTGCATTTTTGACCATGGAACCGAAATATGTGTGAATTACTATGTTTTCAATATAATTTTTCTTTGAATTCCGCTTAGACCTTAGGGGTGCTATTCATAGACATTTCGCAGCACGCGCTACGAGCATACTAAGTTAGCCCCGGCTATCCACTGGTTACTAGTACAGAATTCAAATCTTATCCTATCGCTAACACTGGTTTATGAATACGAAAAACGCTGATCATCCACCGGAAGCCCGCGCTAAAAATGTCTATGAATACGGCCCTAAAAGTCTTAGTTGGACGAAAAGGAGATTAAAAAGACAAAATTCCCGTGCAGTGAACAGTCCGCTATAAAATATTCTAGACAGAATTCCACCACCTTCTTTCCAGAAGAACAGCACTGGTTGTTTATTATTATATTAGTATTATCACTAATAAAAAAACAAATATGTGTGTTGCGATACCGTGGACGTTCGATAAAGTGTGTCGTCAGCCAAAAAAGGTTGGGAACCACTGGCTTAAGGTAGCCAAATGCAGCACTCTAGATATGACTGAGAGAAGCCGCGCTGCAACTTCGGCACGCTCATGCCCGTAGAGAGGGGAGTTGGGGACTTTGGGCATGGTTATATAAATTACATTGCTTCATGGCCTAATTACTAACAACATTAGTATTTGCTAAGGCTCATAGTGTTGTTACAGTAAGTATTCGAATTTTTGTCATTTTTTCTTTCACCACGGATGCCATAGGGGAAACTGTTGTACCTTTAAACACTTTTCACATTTTATTTTTTTAAATTTTGGGAAATGAAATTTTTTAAATGAAAAAAATGCTTGAAATAATTAATGAAGATTCCTTTACAACTTCCTGTATGTATTTTCCTGTTTTACAGATCTATTAAGGATGGAAAAAAATAAAATGAAGGGATATGTAATGTGTTCGAAGGTACAACAGGATCATGTACCTTGGAACATACACTCTTGTAAGTTGGAACACATGGAATATAGGGGGGGGGGGGATTTTAGCTGTAAGAACTGACAATCATATTTAAAATGTATTTGCAATCATAAACCAGAGCAGGCTTCTCTGATTGAGATTTTATTTAATTTATTAATTTTGGGAAATGAAATTTTTTAAATGAAAAAATGCTTGAAATAATTATTGAAGATTCCTTTACAACTTCCTGTATGTATTTTCCTGTTTTACAGATCTATTAAGGATGGAAAAAAATAAAATGAAGGGATATGTAATGTGTTCGAAGGTATAACAGGATCATGTACCTTGGAACATACCCTCTTGTAAGTTGGAACACATGGAATATAGGGGGGGAATATAGCTGTAAGAACTGACAATCATATTTAAAATGTATTTGCAATCATAAACCAGAGCAGGCTTCTCTGATTGAGATTTCATTTCCTGGAGGAACAATAACTGCTTCAACAGCTTTGTTCAAGGCATCCGGATCAATTGGGGACCTCTTTAATTCCAGACTTACTTCGTGACATGACCTTAAAATAAAAGAAAAACAAAAACCGATAGTATCGTGTAATTTGGAACATGTTCCATGGTACAAGATGTTTTGTGTTCAAAGGTACAAGAGGGTGCACGTTTAAACAAATATGGCTCCGAAAACTAGAGAGTCAAATAAATCATGGAAATTAAAATATGTTATTACTCATCAGATGATAGGGAACACACCGTACTTGAAAGATATTAACAAATACAATCTGGTTTTGTGTTAGAAAACATATATCAATGAACGAAATGTTTAGTTTTGGTACTAGAAAAACTTCTTTTGTCCACGGAACTCACACTTTGCAATAAATCAAACTGAACTACGACCAGAGCTACTTAGCGGCTTTCTCTACAATCTACTTCATTTTGAGTCCTCTAGGTAGCAGTAAAAATTAAAAAACAAAAAATGTTCAAAGGTACACTATGCTAAAGGTACAACAGTCTCCCCTATTTGGTGAGGGGAGGGACTCTGAAGTTAAGTTAGCTATGAAAACGGCTGAGTTATATTATTCTCCTCGATATCGTTTAACAGTAATATTTTCCTCCTCTTTTACAGAACAAGGAAAAGAATAACAAAATTGCTTTGTAAAGCGCGATAACAAGAGGGAGGTGGGCATAATCCTCTTCCAACAAGTAATTTTATTCCATTGGACGACCTTCAACATTATACCAAAAATACCTAAAAAGCAGTGCCGTGTCTTTGTTAGATAGGGTTGACTCCCTTCGCCTGCTTTTTAATCTTCTCTGCTCTCCCCTCCAGACGTGTGCAGTACAGTCGCGTCTCCTGCTTGCTTCTCGTTGCCCTTTATTAAATACTGTATGATTCCCAGCCGCGGGGTTCTCTGCTGTATGGATCACTGCCATTTTCTTAAACTGAGGTCCGACGTCGTGCTGACCGCTATCAAGGCTGCCCACCATGTGTGGGTCTATGTCTTATTGTGGTTCAGTTGGCAGAGAGCTGGATTATGACGACCGCGGACTCGGGTCCAATCTCGGCGATGGCAGAGTCGTTTGTGCTGAACAAGGTCCAGGCTGTCAGATTTTTTCGGCGTTCTCCCGTTTTCCCTCGTAATCAAACCAACCAATTTAATAATAATAATAATAATAATAATAATAATAGTTTCTGTCAGATGCGTTTCCAATTCACTGTGGGCTAAAGCAAGGAGATGCACTATCACCTTTACTTTTTAACTTTGCTCTAGAGTATGTCATTAGGAAAGACCAGGATAACAGAGAGGGTTTGGAATTGAACGGGTTACATCAGCTGCTTGTCTATGCGGATGACGTGAATATGTTAGGAGAAAATCCACAAACTATTAGGGAAAACACGAGAATTTTACTGGAAGCAAGTAAAGAGATAGGTTTGGAAGTAAATCCTGAAAAGACAAAGTATATGATTATGTCTCGTGACGAGAATATTGTACGAAATGGAAATTTATCTTTTGAAGAGGTGGAGTTCAAATATCTTGGAGCAACAGTAACAAATATAAGTGATACTCGGGAGGAAATTAAACACAGAATAAATATGGGAAATGCGTGTTATTATTCGGTTGAGAAGCTTTTATCATCCAGTCTGCTGTCAAAAAATCTGAAAGTTAGAATTTATAAAACAGTTATATTACCGGTTGTTCTTTATGGTTGCGAAACTTGGACTCTCACTTTGAGAGAGGAACATAGGTTAAGGGTGTTTGAGAATAAAGTGCTTAGGAAAATATTTGGGGCTAAGAGGGATGAAGTTACAGGAGAATGGAGAAAGTTGCACGACACAGAACTGCACGCATTGTATTCTTCACCTGACATAATTAGGAACATTAAATCCAGACGTTTGAGATGGGCAGGGCATGTAGCACGTATGGGCGAATCCAGAAATGCATATAGAGTGTTAGTTGGGAGGCCGGAGGGAAAAAGACCTTTAGGGAGGCCGAGACGTAGATGGGAAGATAATATTAAAATAGATTTGAGGGAGGTGGGATATGATGATAGAGAATGGATTAATCTATCTCAGGATAGGGACCTATGGCGGGCATTATGTAAGGGCGGCAATGAATCTCCGGGTTTCTTAAAAGCCAGTAATAATAATAATAATAATAATAATAATAATAATAATAATAATAATAATAATATGTCCTCTGTTACAAAATCTATATATATAATTTGAACTGGTAATGGAAATTACGGAAAAACGGCTGAACGGATTTTAATAAATCGCCCCTCATTTTGAAGCTTAGACCCTATAGTTTTTCGGAAAAGTAGTAGTTTTCAGTGAAATATCAATTCTCCTACATGATTTTCCTATTTTCCAAAATCCATCTGTTGTCAGTTTTGAGAAGTAATTTTATCGAATCACGGCCGACTAGATTGAATTTCAGAACAAAACACACACTACAATAAACAATAGGCTATTACACGAAGGCCATGACCTGCAGGATTGCCGACATATTTAGAGCTCAATTCAATTTGTTATTAAAAACTGATTCTGCAGTGTATAATTTTCTGAGTACAGCTGTGTACTGGATATTCAAAACTACGAAACTTGAGGTGGTTTGATGACATTATTATCATTAGAAATTAAATATTATTATAGTTAATATCATGATGCATCTATTTTTCATTAATTGTACATAATATTGATGCTATATTGATGACATGAAAGTGAAACGTTTTGAGGTTATGTAAGTAAATGTAGAGAATATTTTAATTTAGATCTTCATTTCTATAATTTACTGAGTGGCTGCTATATATAACTACAAAACTTAAGATAATAATATTGTTATTAAAAATCAAATATTTTTATAGTTATTAACCCAGTCGGGTTGGATCTTTTTCATATACTTAATGGCGGTGTAGTGTAGACATTGATCTGTGTCATTGTCTTCAGTATTGGCTCGAGAGAGCGCAAAAATTACAGTTCCTAAGGAAAATATATAAA